>NW_026042518.1:0-203658 GCF_023856365.1 Brienomyrus brachyistius | reverse complement strand
CAAAAAAAAAACAGAAAAACTATATATATATATATATATATATATATATATATACATATATATTCATGGGTGTATCGAGACTAGATGGTCATTATGAATAACTAAGGTGCACTAAAACTGGGTGAGCAGGCAAGGCATGTCACCCAGGTTGTGTGACAATTATTTTATATATATGTATATATATATTCCATCCACCATCCCTCCTTTATGGAGAACTGCTTTATTTTTATTTCCATTGCAAAAATAAAACATTTTAAAAACACAAAAAAAAAAAAAAACGAAAATAATAATAATAAAAATTATTTTGAATGTGTATTCAAATAAGTTTGAATGTGTGTGAACTATATATAAATATATATATACACATGCATATACAGAAATATATACACACACACACACACATATATATATATATAAACACACACACAGACACACACTCACATAAACACATACACACACTGTGTACAGTCTTATGCAAAGGTTTGGCACCCCTTGACAAATAACATCTTTTCAATTACAAAAGCAACAATATCAGTTAATACAGTCTCTTTAGGAACTGGGGGGAAAATACACAATATTTTCAGCAAACATTGATGAATAGTTACTTTTTATGCCATAAATTGAACAAAATTACAAAATAAAAACATTATTATGGCACTCTGCAAAAGTTTGGGCACCCTACGTAATCAGTACTTAGTAACACCTCCTCTGCCAGATATCACAGCTTACAAGCGCTTCTTATAGCCAGCTGAAAGGCTTTCAGTTCTTGTACTTGGGATTTTCTCACATTCTTCCTTGCAAAAGGCTTCTAGTTCTGTAATATTCTAATATATCAAGGGCTGTATTGTCAAATAGGAGATCGGCAGCATTCTCCCACCTGAGAAAACTGTACTACAATGCCCTTGATAGTGTGTAGAAACACACTCGTCAGCTCTAGTCCTCCTGTAACAACGCAAAAGGACTGGCAACCCTCAGGTATTTATGCGTGCGATTGTATGATAAATTCACCCTGACAGTCTCACACTTCTCTTGGTACCAACAGGTCTCATGGAATATATAAAAGGCAACTGCAACAATTATACTCGGCACTAAACATCGAGGCACGGAAATGCAGCAGAGCTTGTGTATTTCTCAGGATGCATTCTAGTAAAATGCCCGGAAAATGAGCTAAAGACATATTTCAAGGGGCACTATATAAAACCGATGGAAATTTTACTGATTAAATAAAAGGAAAAGCATTGTTTGAAAAATCACAAATGTTTCTAAGATTCAATGCATCGCTTTTTGACCACATCATAGCGATGAACACATCATTGTTCCTGACAATGTCCTAATACAGAAATAAAACTTTATGTTGGTAAACTCAAAAAGCCTTCAGCTGTCACACTGGCTAACGATCTCAAACGATTATAAAGCAGCATTTTGAAAAGCGCTGTTTTAAAATAACAGCTACAACACTTACCTTGTCTTCTGGCCAAATGCTTTTCACGGCTTGGCACTCCAACGGTGCTGAAACGAAATTTGTATTTCCTCCTACCCTCGTTTGCCCTTCAGTTCTTGTTTTCTCCCTTTGGATGTTTTTTTTCCTTCTTCTTTGGATATTGTTTTTTATTTTTGTTTGTTTTTTTTACTTTGCATGTTTTTCCTTCTTCGGATATTATTTTTTTGGCTTATTTTTTTAGACGATGTTTTTTTCGTCTTCTTTAAAAATTGATTTTTTTCGTCTTCTTTAAATATTGTTTTTTTTTTCATCCTTTTGATGTTGTTTTACGGAACAAGAGCCGTACAGTGCTACTCTATCAGGAGGTAGCGCCAACTGAACGCCTTGAAGCAGTACCCAGCTCTTTTATAGGGAGCGTCAACCCGAAGTCAAGTTCTAGAACGTTGCACTCACTTTTCATTGGTTTCCCAGCTATGCTGTCAGAATAATGTTTGCTGATTGGTCGAAAATTTTAAAACGTACCCGAGTACTGTAAAAAAACTCAAGATCTTGCTACCCTACGGAGCACCCATAAGGTGATTTTTTTTATACGTTATATGCAGCTATTTGTAGCAGGCCGTAATTAGACTAATCCACCCTTTGTCAATAAAGCCAACAAGAGAACAGGTTGCCCAAAGTTTGCTCAGGTACACGCCACAGCACAACCTTAAAAAACACATCCAGCACAAATCACACTAGTGAATGACACAGCAAATCACAGCAATAAAAAAGACCCCTATGGGCAATCCAGCACCCAGACTACAGGTGCCAAAAGGCCCAGCCTGCCTAATAATGAACCCAAAATATACATACAACAAGAAAAAGACACAAACAAAAAAGAAAATAAAACTAGCCAGCTGCTCCCACTAAACCCCGCTCCCGAGGCCACTAAGCCGGCTGGCTTGATAATACACGATACAACCTCAGATAAAACATATTAAAGCAACACCAGGGAGGTTTACAACCTGATCCTTAAAATTATCGACCCGTAATTCCACCTTGAAAACCCCTAAAGAACAGTAGTTTACCCCATGACTCACTGCCCCATTCAAACAAAAAAAAAACAGGTTTTTGGGGTAACCTTTAGGTCAGCTCTTCAAAACCAGGTATGAGGACTCTTCAGCTAATCAGTCCTCTAATTAGAAATCTAATTAGGGAGTTGCAGCGAAAACCTGCATACACACCGGCCCTTTGCGGATAAGATTGTTCACCCCTGAAACAAGCAAACAGAAAGTCTGCTACACTGCAAATTCAATATGCCCGCCGATGCTCCACCAAATCTATCAGGACCCTGCCTGTCTTTCCCGTGCCTGCTCCTTTGCCAATATGCCCTACCATCGGAACATGCACAGCCATCTCGCCCCGGCTATGCCTCCAGTCCGAACTGCAGTTCCTATACCTGCCTATAATTGCCTGGCTACAATCCATCCCCCAAAATGAAATTGATGACCCAACGATCACAGCTAAGAATTCTATCCCCAAACCACTGGTCTTCCTCCCCAACCGAACGATCATTCACTGACCGTGGTAACTTATAAGGGTTGGTATGATGACCAGTGGTGGACCTCACCGAACGTTTAACTGGTCTCTACACCTCGGGGGGGACATAACCTCCTCCATTATACGAGGCCTACTTGTGGATGCTCTATTGCGACCCCTCCCACCAGCCCTGTCCCCGTAAAAATCACAGAGTCCTCATCCGATTCCATTTCTGTTGCCCCTGTGGGCAACCGAGACTCAGGAGACATTACCAGAACATCTTCCCCTGACATAACAACCCCCTGTGGTACTGGACGCAACTCTGTTCGGTGAACTTGACGGACAACCCCGTCCCCCTCCATTGGAGTTGCAGAGTAAACTGCACCCTGATCTTGGGGACACCGAACTACCATATACAAACAGGCATCCCAATGATCCTGTATTTTACCTCGAACATGGTTCCGCAAACACACCAGCTGACCTTCATCAAACCCCTAATCATTAACCAACTCATTGTGTTTCCGATTTCGTGGTGTGGCTTGTTCCTCCAACTAAGCCTTCACATACTCTTGAAGCACCTGCAAACTTTCCTGATGGTTTTGTACCCATTCCTCCAAAGGTCCACCATACTGACTGATCCCCGGCAGGAGCCTGAAGATAGTGTATCGGTAATCGAGGCTCACAGCCAGACCTTAAATAAAAAGGCATCATCCAGTCATTTGGTGGGGTGTAGTATTGTAAGCTTCTCTGCTGGAGGAAGTGTGTGAAGCAAATTGTGCAAAAAAAATATTAAAGCAACACCAGGGAGGTTTACATCTAGATCCTTAAAATGATCGACCTGCAATTCCACCTTGAAAATCCAATTACCATATAAAGGATACAAGATGTAAAGATGACAAATGACATGGCACACATTTGTTGTTTAGACTGTTGTGTCAGGTTAATTGAAAGCTGAAGGATCTTAGTGTTTACTAGTCTAAGTAACAGAATGTCTAAACACTGTGCTTGCCTTTATGGGTTTTTAAGCAGAACATATAGGTATAGAAACATATTAACATTACGTTTCACGATTCACTGACTGGAGAATAGGAGAATATACACATCAATATTACTACTTAAGTTAACTAACCCTAATCCCAACCCCTATTGGCACGGAGCCCGCCAGGGTTCAGGTGAGATATAAATCTGTAATCTGTATCAATGGTTTTGCTATCCATACCCACCCTATTAATGTTAGCTTCCCAGGGTTTCTTGTTAGACAAGCTCTGTGTCTCTCTATACCCCCATTTACTGCACGACTGATTGTCCATTTATAAAGAATCAAATAGGGTGAAGATGGTTTTAGTTTACAATTACTCTGGAAGGTGACCAGATTAAAAAAAACTAAATACCATGCCTACGTGTATGTAATCTCCATCACAGTCCCCATTTTTCCCCATAATCCTCGTTTTGATAGTGCCAATTTGTGTAATGTGAGTTTTTTTTTTTTTTAAAAAACTGTTATAGAAGAACATACTGGATGCCACATGTGTACAATTACCCCTTTCTAATTAGTGGGGTCCGTTGTGTCAGCTACAGCCTTTACTAACATACACATAAGTATACAGTCTTACAGCACTTTTGTTTTCCTTTTGTATTTAATGGTTTTCCATTTAGGGGGCAGCATGGTGGTGCAGTGGTTAGCACTGTTGCCTCACACCTCTAGGGCCCCGGGTTCGAGTCTCCACCTGGGTCACATGTGTGTGGAGTTTGCATGTTCTACCCATGTCATCGTGGGGTTTCCTCCGGGTACTCTGGTTTCCCCCACAGTCCAAAAACATGCTGAGGCTAATTGGAGTTGCTAAATTGCCCATAGGAGTGTATGCGTGAGTGAATAGTGTGTGAGTGTGCCCTGCGATGGGCTGGCCCGCCATCCTGGGTTGTTCCCTGTCTCGTGCCCATTGCTTCCGGGATAGGCTCCAGACCCCCCGCGATCCAGTAGGATAAGCGGTTTGGAAAGGCTGCCTAACGCCCTTAATTTGTTTGCAATTTCGCCAGGTAGGCTACCTTCTTTAAACTGCGTTTTGCTAGACTACACATTTCGAGATGTTTTATTGTAGTCTTGGTAAATATATATATATAGTTTAGCCTAACCCAGCCACTTAAGGGAGCAAGCCAGCTCAGGTAGGTGCCAGTCCCAAGCCCGGATTAATGGAGAGGGTTGGCGTCAAGAAATAAAGAGAAATAAAGACAACTAATACTCCTAGTTTGCGAGATCTGACTGCAATGGCAGCACTGCTACAAGGGTGTGGATAAATCTATACAAATATCACCTGCATGCACATTACTTCTTTTACAATAACCAACTCCTGATCCATACTGTTAGTCGTGAAAAAAAAAACTATCGTGTACATAGAGGCCCTGTGTAAAAAGATAACTGCCAAGGAAAAGATCAAAAACATTTATTTCAAGGATACAAAGTTTTTATGGTCATGTACAGTGTACAGTGCAATTCTTATTTGATTAACTTGAATGTCTCCACAGACTAGACGATTAAACAAATAAAGCAGTGCAACATTACAATAACTAATAACAAATAAACAAAGCTCACGAGTACTATTACAGTATTTATATCATTTATTTAAACTTAATTTTACCAGGTAAATTAACTACAAAGCAGTTACCACTGCTTTACCTGCTTCTCGGGAGAAATAGCAGATATACGTCATGTATGTGACTAAATTCTTAAGCCAATAAGGGCAAAGTTGTGTCGTAATGGAGGCGGATCCAGTTTGTGCAGCCGGTTAAAGACACTACGGGCATGTAAATGGAGAACGAAATTATAGTTATACCGAATCTCCTACACACAATACCAAGGTTACCAACTTTGGTCAGCTGACCGGAGTGAGACGTTCAATTCCCGTAAGATTTCTTTGCGCCAGCCTGAGAGTCTGAAAACACGTCACACCAGATGCATGAGAGATGGAAACCTGGGATATTCAGTCGAATCAGATCAAATATGATGCTAAGTTAGTACTAAGTTAAAATATGTTCCGGACTTGTAACATGCACCCATGATTTGGAACAGTCAGCAGGCTGTCTCTGGCCACGCCCCCTACACTCGGTCCGGCCCCCTGGCTTTTCCTGAATTCTGATTCCTTTAGATAAACATTGACTTCATTGATATTGTTATTGATTTATCGACAGACCATCATACGTTTTAGACGTTATAATAACAACACTCTATTGATCCCCAAAGAGAGAAATTCTCTCCTTGCCTGCCCCCTCTTACTGTCCATGATACACAAGCACATATGTAGAAAAACGTCAGCTTGGAAGCCAAGGCTGGACTTAACCTACTCCTTAGGGTTCAACTGGAAACTGCCCCATGGCCGAGCGGTCTAAAGCCTCCTGCGCAGCGAAAATGGCCTTTCAAAGTAAGGGGTATTCTGTTCTCCGAAGTAAGGCGTGGGTTCGAATCCAACTTCCGACAAAAGTTCTTCAATCGCTACAGCAGAATTTGAGCCACTGATCGGCTTTAATTGCTTTGTTTTATTTTTGCGTTTCAGGCAAAACTACATAACACTTAAGAGGTGCAGGATGATCTGTCTTGCTCTCGCGAGGTTTTTGTACGACGTGACATGGTGACATAATGCAGCGGACGATAAAAATCTAACCACAATGCATTGCGTCAGGACCAGAATGTATTGCTTTAAGCCAGCGCTGTATGTGGGTACATGAAGTGGAAAGCACCCAATAACAAACATAACATTTAAAAAAAATCTACAAACTAGTGGGAATATAAAATAAAATAAATGTGTCTGGGCAAATTGGTAAGTTAAATTAAATCGTTTTAAGCAGTGTTAAGCAGTGTGTGGTTTTAAACACGAGTAGCATGTACCGTGTTGACGGCGCATGAACGTATCTTGGCAGCACATGTAAAACTTAGATTTGCAAGCGGGATGTGAAACAGCATTTAGGTGTTTAAAACAGCAATAGAGTGCGTGTTTGTTCACGCAGTTACAATGTTTAGTTGTTATTTCTGTGGAACATCAGTGCAAACCCTTAGGGAACATGTTTTACATGTCAAACTTCACCGTCATGAACCACGATGCGTGTTCAAGTGTGGCGCTACAGATTGCCACAATACGTTTCGTTCATATGGGGAATTTAAGGCTCATTTTTACCGTAAACATAACACAGATTCATATATTGATACTACAAATGCCCTTACGGTGTTTACGTGTAATATGTCTATGTGCCAGCGCCAATGTCGCGATGTCAGATCACTAACAGCTCACTTAAAGGAACATATAGCCGAAGGACGTGTTGTGACATGTCCGGTGACAGGATGCGACCATACGTTCACTGTGAGATCGTCGTTTACAGCCTACATGTCCAGGAAACACAGACAATGTTCTGTGGACAGTATAAGAGATCTTAATAAGGAGACAGTTTCTCAGTTTCTTGAAACTGAACCGTTAGTTACAGGCCCTACAGAGAGATTTAGTGAGACTGATGAAGGTGAAGTCCATCTTACAGAAAATTTCAGTGACCTTTTTCTTAGAAATATTTCTCTTTTCTACTTGAAATTACATGGGCAGTTTCTTCTGCCAGCATCAACTATACAAAATATTATTGAAGAGATGCTAAGCATACATGAACTAGGACAGACATATACTTTGAATAAATTAAGTGCATTCCTGAAAAGTGACTTAACTGAATTAACAGATGAGGTTATTGGTAGTATATGTGATGTTGTGAAGGAATCTGACCTTTTCACCATTAGTCATGAAGGACCAATGAGAACCAATTTTTCAAGAACTAGGGCTTTTAAACAGATGTTTAGATACACAGAACCTGTAAAGTTGTACTTAGGAAGGGATGAAACAAGGTCACAGAGGTTTGCCTACTATGTTCCATTGAAAGACACTTTGAGACATTTACTGGAGTCAGACTTATGGCAGAATTGTGCTGCACAGGGTACATACGTACCATACACTGATGTGCTTTGTGATGTCAGTGATGGTCAGGTATATAAAAACAATGAGTTCTTTTCTCAAAACCCATCATGTCTAAAACTAATTCTATATCAAGATTCTTTTGAGGCGGTGAACCCATTAGGTTCAGCAAAAAGCAGCACAAAGTAGTAGCTGTATATTTGTCTCTGGCTAATTTACCACCTCATCAAGTACAGACCACATGTCACTTGTAATGCTGTGTCAGGAAAAAGACTTCAAACACTTTGGCCATGACAAAGTTTTCTCAAGGGCTCATTGCAGACTTAAAAGACCTGGAAGACAATGGAATAACGGTGGCAGAGGAAAAAGTTAAAGGGACTGTTTTGTGCATTGCAGGGGACAATTTGGGGTCTCATAATATCGGTGGATTTACAGAAAATTTTAGTTTTTCTGAATATTTCTGCAGGTATTGCCGGACAACCCGAACAGATTTTCAAACAGATCCAAATGCATTTTACAGTCTGAGGAACAACAAAACGTTGAAGGTATAATATCTGAGTTTTAATTCATTGAATTACTTCGATGTTTGTATGCCTGGCCTGCCACCTTGTTTAGGCCATGACATTTTTGAGGGTATCCTTTCCTATGATTTAGCCCTTTACCTGAAGTACTTCATCAAGCAAAAAAAGTGGTTCACTTATTCAATTCTGAATAGACGCATTAAGAAATTTAAGTACAGTGGCTCTGATGTGTTGAGTAAGCCATGTGCAGTAAACTCCAATGGAGTAAAGCTTTATGGTCAGGCTGTTCAGAACTGGAATTTTCTAAGACTTCTTCCTGTGATCATGTGTGACAAGGTGAAAGAGCCCACAGATGATGATTGGCAGTTGACCCTTCAGCTAAAAGACATTGTGGAGCTGATTTGTGCACAGAAAATTTTATTGCCAGAGGTTGCATACCTTGACGTTCTTATCCAAGAATATCTTGCTTGTAGATTTTCTTTCTTTCCAGGACATAGGTTAAAGCCTAAGCATCACTACTTGCGACACTACCCTGCACTGATTTTAAAGTTTGGTCCTTTGATCAGGTTGTGGACAATGCGATTTGAAAGTAAATAAGGCACCATGGCAACAACAGTCAGAACAGCATCCAGTTCACAGCTAGTTTTAAAAATTGCTTTAACGCAGAGTGATTACAGGAAATAGGTGTACTGCTTAATATTAATTAAATTATTAAAATGTGCTAATAATAGACATATTTGTCAGTCAGACATTGTGCTTTTTAAAGAGCAGAAGGGATACATTAAATTACGATTATATTGTCCTTACTGTATATATTTTTACATTTTTCCCCTCAATGATTGTCAAGTGATCACAATTCTTACTGTGCTTTACCCCTCACTTGATAGAGATGTACCAAAACTGAACATATAACTGGATTTCACTCAGAATAACCAGGCCTTCTTTTTGGACTCTTTATCCCTTTTTATTTTATCTTCGCTTTCCTCAAGCCAGGCATTTACAGGTGAAAAACCTTAAACCACAAAACACCAACTTTCACCAATCTATCTTATGAGCAAACACAAAATTTTACTTTAAATGCATATATATATATATATATATATATATATATATATATATATATATATATATATATATATATATATATACATACACACAAAATATACAATGAATGACCAATCTCAGCTTCAAATTTCCACACAATTATACATAACTTGTTCTGAATAAAATTCCTCCAAACATCAAAGTTTAAGATCAAACCACTGGGGAAACACATAAATGAGTTACTCAACGCAATAAATTGCAATGAAAAGCTAACCAATTAGACAATCGAACAATAGGTTTAACACTTCTGCCCATATGAATTATTAAAAGGAAAGTTCACCCTTAATACTTTTTTTTTTTCTTTTTAGCAATTTAATATTTAACTTTTAGATAAACTAAAAATAGAACCCCCCCTTTTAAACCGCATTAATGCAAACATCTGAATCAATAAAACAGCATTCCACATATTGTCATTAAGACACTTACAGCACACCATTTATTCCTAATACAGTCAAATACCACAACTCATATAATGTTACAAGCCAGCACCAGCGCCTCAATGCCTCATTAGCGCACCCCATTAAGAAATAAACCCCACTCGCAACAGGTAGTGCTTGCTACAAATAACATTTGCAACAAAGTCCAACACGCATGGTTCATGGTCTTACCGGCTGTCCGTTCAGAGTCTACTTTTCAGTACACAATCGCAGCACAGTTCCAGAAGCACTTGGTGTAGATTTGACCCTTTGCTTGTCGCGCTAACCAATGCGTTTTGCCGACTTTATCCAAAATAAAGAGCAGGTGCGTCCGTTAATGCCTTCCCCTCGGGTGCACACAGGTGAGTAAACTTTGGTTCCGCATGACCACTTGCGTGAACGACGTAACCACTTGCTGGAATGACGTTCATCGCAACAATGATATAAATATTTTCCCCCCTGACATATAATCAGTGTAAGCACACAAACACATTGGCCGGTTATCCTATTCATTCAGTTCCACGGACAGTGACCTGTGTTACTGTGCTGTGACATCTGGTTCCTTCATTGGCTCTGTATATTTCTATAAATGACTAAATGGCTCTGTTGTAGAAATTTCCAGCCAGAGACTTGGTTCCTATATAACGAGAAGATTTTATTTTTACTCGGACTGAGAAGCTACAGAAAATCATCTCTGCATGTGATCTCCCCTTTACTGCTCAAGCAGAGCACACGCACATCAGCAAGTGTCAAGGCAGCAAGTGCATACAAACAACTTCTCAGGGCCTTCAGGAAGAGTCAGACTGCGGTGTCATTCAGAGATACCATTGTCTAAGACTTGCACTAAAACATTCTATGCACTTGGGCATATTTAAACAAAGTAGTATGGTACCTATGTCAGAATCCATCCCTGCCTTGTCCTGTTCACATGTCACTGGCCATCCTATTCTCTCCTCTGTCTTGTACCCCTTAGCCCATAGTGTGTTTGCCTGCTCATCGGGCCACCATGTGGCTTAACGGGCCAAGTGGTTGGCCACCGTGCCTGACTCCCCTTTTGATTGTGGGTTTTGAGGATATCAGTGGGTCTGTGTTTTCATGATTGTCCCCCAGGCCACCATGCAGCTCAGCCCTTGATTCCAACTACAGTAGCAATCAGGTGGTTCTCGGTCTACTAGGACTGTATAACAGGATTCTTCACCCATTCTATCTTTACTCCTTCAGCCGCATACATGAGTCAGACCTATAGGTTATTCAAATTCCGTCCTGCCAAATTTACTGGACAGGAAGTGGACACTGCAAATGAATGTGTGAATACGCCAATACCTACATCTTTACAAGTTACATTAAGGGGTTTGGTACAGTAAATGGCTGTGAGGTGGGATTTCTTCTTGATGTCTGTTTGTAGCCCGTCCACCAGCAGCTGCTGCTGTATTTATCACACCAAGCAGGGAAAGTATATTGCTAAATTTTCCTTAGTTCAATTACGCTTGATTAAGCTAATTAAGCCGGCTATGTTATTTACATTCAGAAGGATGCCGCCATATTGGGTTATACACAGATGCCACGATAGCTCACACTCACATTCCCTCTTCATTATTTTTCTAAACACACTCTATCCTGCCTTGTCACCTGCAACAAGATCTCACTCCCTGTAGCAATAAAAGTCTTTCTTATGATTGAGCAGATTTCTGCTTCTCTCCTAACCATGGGCATCCAAAGTAAGATGAAGCAAAATGTTAGGAAATTTGATAACACATGGTTACTCTTTTGGTAACAGTGACTTTGGTTTTATTTTGATAGATGTAAACTACATAATATGGTCTTAACCTTGTTTTCTGTCCTAAAAGCAAACTTTTATGTTACAGGAGAAAAGTGCACAGCTGCTTGGATCAACCCCAGCTAATCAGCGCATATGGGAATCTTTTCAAAATACCATGTGAGTCTTATGCAATTTACCCAATTAATATAAGCTCTTTAGATGACGCTTAAATAATCAATTCCCATCAACTTAGTGTCAAAACACAAACTCAGTGGCAAAAAAGTGAAGGGCAACAGACTAAGTTGTGAAAATGAAATCTGCATGTGATGAAAGGGCATGTGACTGTATCGCGATGATTATAATCATCAGATCAAACGGACCACGGAGTTGGCGGTATGGTCACACTGCTGGTCCCATGTCAGTAGGGTATAGCACACCCCTGGGCCCGGATACTACTAGGATGTCACTGGTGTACCACTGTGCCGTCAGAGTGTGGTGTGTCACTCCACAGCATTGGCAGGATTGCTCCTCTCCCTGCAGCGCCACCATACGCACATGACGGTCATCTGTGGTACTGCAGAACTGAGATGTATCGCTGAACATGGTAGGACGCCAGTCGTCATCAGTCCATCAGTCCATGCCTCCCAGTGACTACACCACTCCAAACGCAACCGTTTCTGTGCTATTGTGAACGGCAGCCTATGCATGGGACGGTGAACCCGTAGTCCAGCTGATGCCAGTCATCGCGACACGATGATATAGGGTGTTGTAGAGAGTCCAGTAGCTGTGTCCATATATCAGGCGCAGGTGTCATGGGGATCTGTGATGCTTGGAGCACAATCCGACGATCCTTCCTTGGCGTGGTCTGTCTTGGATGACCAGAAACTTCACGACGTGTGTGGATGCCTCACGTGCCCATTGGTTTCAATATCAGGCCACTGTGATATCCGCATGGCCCACATGCAATTGCAGCACATGACCACCTGGCTTCATGTAAACCCGCAATGCAACCCTATCAAACTCCGTCAAGTGCCGTTAACACTGTCTAATGTGACTACGAGGCATCCTGTGTCTGGTGATTAAACATGCCAACTCCTTGCAATTTGAATCATTTACATATCCATCACTGGTCTGCACATGTACCAGATTACATCTTTAATCGGATAGTTACTTCTGGGTTCTCAACTTTTTTTTTCATAATACCCCTTAAGTGTATATGCCCTTCACTGATGAGAAATTCATCAACATCTAAGTCCTACATTCATGTACAATGCATATTAAATGAATATTTTGTCACTATTAGTTTTGATGTATCATTCTTTGAATGCACTCAATTGAATCATGGACAGTGGTTCCACATGGAAAAAAATGAATATTCCGAAAAGGAAAAATCCTTCTTCGGTTGATACATTCACTTTGTGTTCTGAGAATTTTTCCCTTGAGTGCCTTGTACAGTATGTCTAGTGTGTTTTTGGTGTGAATGTGGCCATAATCATACAAGGAAAAAACCACTGACTTGTAGTGAACATGTAAAACCGCAACATGCAGTGTCATACGTAACTGAAATAAGAAATGCTGGATTGCCTGAGTTGCATGCGTGCATGTTTTTTAATATGGGCAACATGGTTCCCTGAGATGCCTCAGTGTTGCTCACCGCCATCTCTAACACACAACCTCACAAACCATCTTAAAACTACTGAAAGAAATAATTGGCTACACTGCAGCTCCACTGTTTTGTTTGGCACCCCTGCATGTCCTGCATTGTGTGGGGAAAAAAGCTGAAGGCTGAGGAATGTTACATAACACAGCTAGAATGTAAAAACTCTCTCTGGTGTAATTCACTGCGTAAAACCAATGGTCCTAAGTGTGGTGTCTTCTTCATAACACTCCCTGATGTTTGTGTCCGTGACCATGAGATAGGGTGGCTGCTTTTCTTCCTTGCTTTCCTTGTATTCCTACGTTTCCTCCCCAGCCTTGGTTGGTAGGTCAGGCAGCATCACCTTGTTTTAATAGACCCAGGTGCAATTTATCTTGAAATTAGACTCAAGTGCAGAAAATGTTCTATCAGAAGTCTTTGACAATCTCTGAATTACACAGAAATCTGACTTCTTCTGAAGCTGTGAAATTGTTCATCTGTATTTGCTGCATTGGTACTTGTTGATGTGCGTGTGCCCTGCTTAAGGAGTAAAGGGGAGATGACATGCAGAGCTAGTTTTCTGTAGTTTATTTTCTTTGTCTGAATAATAATATTCTCTTCATATAGGAACCCAGTCTCTGGCTGGAAATTTCTACAATAGAGCCATTTAGTTATTTCTAGAAAAATATTTAGAGCCAATGACCTGATGTCATAGTAACACAGGTCACTGTCCGTGGTGCTGAATTCTCTACTTGATGGGCTGGTGCTGAATGAATAGGCCAGGTGTCTGTGTGCTTCCACTGACTGGCACCCAGACATATAATGACTTTTAACAATGAAGGGGGAAAAGTCCAGACAGGAAATTAGTCAACAGTAATTAGTAATCAAATATAGTTCTCATTTATCATTATGTAAATTTCAAAAACCTTTTCTGACTATTAATCTGCACGTTGCAATAATTTAATATTAACTAACTTGCTGTAACGTAAAGTGAAAAACAAGTTTTAAAACTAGCTGTGAAATTTTTGATGCTGTTGACCTGAATGTTGTTGCCAGAGCCTTAGGATACGTCTCTACACATAAGTGAGGGGATGGATGCACTATTCTATGGAGGCTTCTGAAGAGAATTATTATCCCAAATTTAAATTGAGAGAGATGATTAATTCCTTTTTAATGCAGTCTGCCTTAAGAGCCCCTGTTCTGCCGTTGATCTTTTGCATGGATGCTATCATGTATTAGTTTACTCTATGAAATTTAGTTTGAATTTTGATCACATGTCAAACTAAAGCATTTTGGACTGGTTTCCTGAGTTCTTTTTAACGCTGTTAAGTTACATTTTTATTTCAGCATAATTACAAGTTCCCGCAGGGAAGAAATAAGTCAGTTACTTAATAAATGACTATAAAGTAGTTGCTGCAGTATATATTCCATAAATTTACTGAACTGGAGTTTTATGCATCCTTACAAAGTAATAACTGTATGTGTTCTTTAAGTATGAAAGAGTTTAGGACATTGTCACCTGCAGTGGACAGCCACGTGTCCCCATAATTATAACTTTAGATTATATTTCTGCATGACTGAGTATTCACTGAGTACCTGGTAGTGTTGGATGATATTTACGTCTCATATTTACCATTTATGTCAGTCTTCAAAGTGTGTGGATTATTAAGGTTGGTCTTGGTTGTTTTCTTCCCTGGAGAAACAGAAGTTTAATGCCATGATGCCACAGCAGCTCGCCGTTCCTGTCAGTACGGTGGAGGTAAGAGTTTGAAACATTCATCAGCCTGTCAGCTACGCATCTCGCCTGGACATGGGACTCAGCTTTTATTCTTCCATAATACCGCTTAAGTACCTCACTCTACTCAATCTCAGTACTGTTTAAGGGTAAATAACTTTTGTCACTGACTGCCAGAGATTATGGCAATTAAATGGAAAATATGAAGCAGACATATGAAATACAGTGGGCTGTTTGCAGTAAGTTGGGCTTAGGGTTAGTAATGGGGCTTTTTCCACTGACTTCTGCTTCTGTGCCCTTTCTTCACACTGCTGTTCAACTGTCCTCTTTATAGGAGGGAGGAGCAGCGCAAATGCAGCCGACAGATATAAAGCCATGTGCTGGCAGCAGACGCTTCGCACCCCTTAATAGCATATCTGTTGCTGGTAAGACTGTCTGTGCTGCCGGTCATCTCAGTAACCAGGTGAAACTCCCCAGGCAAGATCAGGACAATGTTGTGTTGAGTTTCAGTGAGTTTCCTGTGTGTAAAGCCAGTTTTGGGGTCAATGTGGAGCCTGGTCCAGTCATGAGCTGGGGAGACGTGACCAAGGCTGCACTGTTACTCTTGTGTGTCTTTTCATTCAAAACTCTTTTTTTTTTTATTTCCCCATAGTGTCCATCATCTTGAGCAGCACCGGCTGTCATTTAGCACAAAAGATGCCTGTTCAGTTTTCCATCTGAACAAGGGCCCTCTGGACCCAGGTGTGCACTACATGAGCACTTTGTTCCTGACTCCTTATCAGCGTTTACATTTACACTCTCAGCCAGTCTTTAATCTGCAAAGTTACGCTTGGTGAGATTTATACAGACACGAGTAAAGAGGATTTTTTCACTTTTCCCAAATTCCCTCTAAGTCTGTATTTTCACCTCTTGAATGCTGGGATTTGTAGGCCCAGCTCTTCACCATGTATAACAACATCACCCTCAACGCTAGAGAAACCAAGGAGTTGATCCTGGACTTTCGCAAACGGATGACTCCCCAAAGTCCTATCTACATCGCAGAGGATGCTGTAGAGGCTTCAACAGCTTCCAGTTCCTCGGGCACACAGCTTCTGGCGGTCAAAGGCATCGTCTTCAGGTGCTGCCTCAGAAAAGCAAGCAGCACCTTGAGAGACTCTAGCCACCCAGCACTGTCACTTTTCACCTTCCATCCATCCATCTGCACAAGCATTTCCAGATTTAGAGACAAGTTTCCTCCCCATTGCTGTTAACCAGCCAGTGACGCTGACATTTCCTCACACTGCCACTGTTACCTCATTCTGTACTGTTACTGTGTCTGTCTATGCTGGTGCCATTACTTTAATTTTATTTATATAGTATTATCACTGGTTATACTGTTGAGGTGCAACTACAGACAATTTTTCTTTGAATTAATCTAGCGACTATTTTCCCAAGCTGTTGATTCATCAAAACTATTATTTTTCCTCCAGAAAATCAGATTGACCGTTTAAGTTAATATTATTTTAAGAACAACACAAACTACGTCATTGCGGGGTTTTAGATAATGGACACTATACAGATATTTTTTTCGCCCACCATTCAATAAGCAGATAAGTAACTTGTCTAAAATATTTAGATTTGTATTGTGATCCCCAAAAGTTAGTAATCTGTATAAAATCAGTGTATCTTTGTTTTTTAAATTTGATTCTGTAAATCAATGTACACTGAACAAAAATATAAACGCAACACTTTTGTTTTTGCTCCCATTTTTCATGAGATGGACTTAAAGATCTACAATTCATTCCAGATACACAATATTACCATTTCTCTCAAACATTTCTCACAAATCAGTCTAAATGTGTGATAGTGAGCACTTCTGCTTTGCTGAGATAATCCATCCCACCTCACAGGTGTGCCACATCAAGATGCTGATCTGACATCATGGGTAGTGCACAGGTGTACCTTATACTGCCCACAATAAAAGGCCACCCTGGAATGTGCAGTTTTGTCTCACAGCAAAATGCCACAGATGCCACAAGCATTGAGGGAGCGTGCAATTGGCATGCTGACAGCAGGAATGTCAACCAGATCTGTTGCTCGTGCATTGAATGTTCATTTCTCAACCATAAGCCGTCTCCAAAGGCGTTTCAGAGAATATGGCAGTACATCCAACCGGCCTCACAACCGCAGACCACGTGTAACCACACCAGCCCAGGACCTCCACATCCAGCAGGTTCACCTCCAAGATCGTCTGAGACCAGCCACTCAGACAGATAATGCACGGCCCCATGTTGCAAGGATCTGTACACAGTTCTTGGAAGCTGAAAATGTCCCAGTTCTTGCATGGCCAGCATACTCACCGGACATGTCACCCGTTGAGCATGTTTGGGATGTGCTTGACCGGCGTATACGACAGCGTGTACCAGTTCCCACTAATATCCAACAACTTCGCACAGCCATTGAAGAGGAGTGGACCAACATTCCACAGGCCACAATTGACAATCTGATAAACTCTATGCGAAGAAGATGTGTTGCATTGCATGAGGCAAATGGTGGTCACACCAGATACTGACCGGTTCTGAGTCCCCAGACCCCCAATAAAGCAAAAAACTGCACATTCCAGGGTGGCCTTTTATTGTGGGCAGTATAAGGTACACCTGTGCACTACCCATGATGTCAGATCAGCATCTTGATGTGGCACACCTGTGAGGTGGGATGGATTATCTCAGCAAAGCAGAAGTGCTCACTATCACACATTTAGACTGATTTGTGAGAAATGTTTGAGAGAAATGGTAATATTGTGTATCTGGAATGAATTGTAGGTCTTTAAGTCCATCTCATGAAAAATGGGAGCAGAAACAAGAGTGTTGCGTTTATATTTTTGTTCAGTATAGAATAAGCCCAGATTTTAACCTAAAAATTTTCCTCAAATGTTTATTCAGTGGAGATAAGTACAACCTCTAAAGATAGGCCTACACCCGTTTTGGCATTGTCTCCGGATCCCATGACAAATAATGCCTTCAGTACATCCTCCTCAACCCACACTGAAAGCAGAAGTGCTATGGGCTTTGCAAACGGTTTGCCGACATCACTCCTATACGTCCAATGATGACATTCACACCGTCTCCAGGGTGATGTTCCCTGACTCGCAGGGTCACTTGTGGTAAAGATAAAACCGCTTTTCTTGCGCGATTTGGACTCGCTCCATATATTAAAAGGGAGCTTCGTTGTCATGTTTGACGTAAGTATGAACAGGACCATCAAAAGAAAACAACTGGATGTGCATGTCAGGTATTGGGTGAATTATGAGAATGGCTCTCGAGTGCAGTCCTGGTTCTGGGATCACAGTACATGAGCCACTCCACCGCTGAAGACTTACTGGAGAAGTTTAAGGTAAGCCATTCAATAACATTTAAACTCATTAACGAACCCATGATTTTTAAATATCCATGGTTTATCTTTACATGTGTTTAAATGGGAGAACCATATTTATTGGTAAGCATATTTTAAAGATTTTATTGCTGCTTCATGGCTTTTGCTGCAAAAAAAATAGTTCATTGAGGAAATAGAATGTTTAAGTGTTGTGTAGCAACATGTACAGCTGTTGTACAGGCAAAAACTCTGGCTCAGTCCAAAGGAGGTGGATATAGGAATGGCTGTCATCAAGGTGGGACTTCTGTGAATTCACTGGTATCTTTACATACAAATGTATCAAACAATTGTGAAGTAAAAAATATGTGAATAACATGGAGTTTGAGCTGGTTTGATATGTACAGCTGAGGTAGTGTTAACCTTGGGCTGAGTGTGCAGAAAGATTCTGGAAATTTGACAAACCATCTTTTTGTCAGAGACAGTTAGGAGCCAAAGGCAGTGGAAGTGACCTTGGTGTCCTTCAGATTAAAAAAAATTGCCAGATTGTGCTCTCAAAAATGTGCAAAAAGGCCTTGGATAAATGCCCTCTGAAGTACTCGATTGTACATGAGATGACGTGCTTGGACCCAAACAAAATGCACACCAGCCAGATAACTGTCATGCCCGGCTCGTCCGCTCCTCGTGTGTGCCACGCCCCCTAATTACCCACGTGTGATTTCCTGATCCTGCCCAGTCGTGTCTTGTTTCCTGCTGCCTTGTTCTGTGTATTTAAGTCCTGGTCTCCCCAGTTTGCTTTGTCTGTCATTAATGTCTGATGTTCGTAAGCGTGAGCTGTTTCCCGGTCCCTGTCCTCGTATTAAACTCCCGTTTGCCCCGTATTCCTGCTTCCTGCTTGCCTGCTTGCCCGCACGATCGCCGCTTCACCCGTACCCGATCGTGACAGAATGACAGACCACAAAAGGAAAGGCCCCCGGAGAAGGAGGAGAGGACCGGAGGAGACGATCCGCCTGGGAGCCTGTTCGCTCTCCCGGCTATGGATCACTTCGGAGGAGAATGAGAGGGAAGTACCCGCTCTACCTCCAGCCCGGAAGCTGACCACACACTACCCCGATCCCGTGTGGAAGTACTGGCTCTCCAGTGAGGATGAGGACGAGGAGCCCTTCCTCTACCCTTACCCGGAGCCGATCCTTTCACCGCCTGTTTTTCAGGACATCGCACCACCTCTCGCCGCCGCTGGGCGCCGGAGAAGGAGGAGGAGACCGGCGATTGCCTGTCCCGAGGAGCTCCCTCCGTTAACGCCCACGGACACACAGCTCTCTCCCCCTGCAGTAACCACCCCGGAGGCGCTGCCCGCGCCTCACTTAGGGAAGCCGGTGAACTGCGCCTCCCAGTTCTTTGCCCTCCAGGGGTTGTTCTGGAGGATCTGGGGGGAACTGGTCCCTCCAGTAAGTCCGGAGGTAGCGGGGCTAGCGGAGCGACTCCAGAGGAGCTTTGCAGCATTTACTCCCGCTTCCGACCCCGAGGAGCTGGTGAGTATGGCAGAGGACGTGCGGCAGCTCTTACTGCTCCAGAGGGCTGCAGTCCCCGCTCCCGTGCAGCCGCCATTGCCGGCGGACCCCGCTCCCGTGCAGCCGCCATTGCCGGCGGACCCCGCTCCCGTGCAGCCGCCATTGCCGGCGGACCCCGCTCCCGTGCAGCCGCCATTGCCGGCGGACCCCGCTCCCGTGCAGCCGCCATTGCCGGCGGACCCCGCTCCCGTGCAGCCGCCGCCGCCTGCGCAGCCGCCTTCGCTGCCCCCACTGCAGCCACCTGCAGCTCCAGGGCAGGCGCCCCCACTGCAGCCACCTGCAGCTTCAGGGCAGGCGCCCCCACTGCAGCCACCTGCAGCTCCAGGGCAGGCGCCCCCACTGCAGCCACCTGCAGCTCCAGGGCAGGCGCCCCCACTGCAGCCACCTGCAGCTCCAGGGCAGGCGCCCCCACTGCAGCCAGCTCCTGTTCCTGACCGCGTTCCTGTTCCTGACCGCGTTCCAGTTCCTGACCGCGCTCCAGTTCCTGCAGAGGCGCCCCCTCTGCAGCCGCCTGCTGCAGCTCCCGGGCAGGCGCCCCCTCTACAGCCGCCTGCTGCAGCTCCCGGGCAGGCGCCCCCTCTGCAGCCGCCTGCTGCAGCTCCCGGGCAGGCGCCCCCTCTGCAGCCGCCTGCTGCAGCTCCCGGGCAGGCGCCCCCTCTGCAGCCAGCTCCTGTTCCTGACCGCGCTCCAGTTCCTGACCGCGCTCCAGTTCCTGCAGAGGCGCCCCCTCTGCAGCCGCCTGCTGCAGCTCCCGGGCCGGCGCCCCCACTGCAGCCACCTCCAGTTCCTGACCGTGCTGCAGCTCCCGGGCAGGCGCCCCCACTGCAGCCACCTCCAGTTCCTGACCGCGCTCCAGTTCCTGACCGCGCTCCAGTTCCTGACCGCGCTCCAGTTCCTGACCGCGCTCCAGTTCCTGACCGCGCTCCAGTTCCTGCAGAGGCGCCCCCTCTGCAGCCGCCTGCTGCAGCTCCAGGGCAGGCGCCCCCTCTGCAGCCGCCTGCTGCAGCTCCAGGGCAGGCGCCCCCACTGCAGCCGCCTGCTGCAGCTCCAGGGCAGGCGCCCCCTGACCGCGCTCCAAGTCCTGACCGCGCTCCAGCGGCTCCCGGGCCAGCTGACCGCGCTCCAGTCCCTGACCGCGCTCCAGTCCCTGACCGCGCTCCAGAGGCGCCCCCTCCGCCTGCAGCAGCTCCAGCTCCTGTCCCTTCTCCTCCAGTGACTTTGTCTCTCTCACCCCGGCGAATTCGACCCCGACCTGGGGTCTGTGTCCCGTAAAGGGAGGGGACACAGACGCAGGGCTGGGGTCCCGCCCGCCCTGCCCCCTGGCTCGCCCTGCCTCGCCTGCGCTGGGGCTCGGTTGGCGCCTGCGGGTCCCTCTCCGGTGCCTCGTCGCCCTGCCTCGCTCCCCTCTCCGGGTCCTGGTCGGTCGCCTGCGGGGCCCCTACCTCCGGCCCTCCCCCGGACATCGCCGCCTGCTGCGGCTCCCCCCTCCTCCGTGCCTTCGCCCTGGCCCCTTCCAGCTCCCTCGTCCCCTTCCCTGGTGCTCCCTCCTGCTCCCTCCCTGGCCCCTCCGCGGGTCCCTCGCCCTGTCTCCTCTGCCCCTTCTCGGTCCCCTCCGGCTCCGGCCTCCCGGCCGCCTGCGGCCCCTCCGGCTGCCGCCCGTCGCCCGCTGGGGCTCCCACGGGCTCCCCTTTGTTCCCCCGCCTTCTCTCCCTTCTCTCCTGCCCTGGTCCCTCCTTTGTTTGCTCCTCCTCCTGTCTTTCCTCCTTTCTCCATTCCTGGTTTCCCGTCGTTCCCTCCCGTCACTCCCGCTCCTTGTGTTCCGCCTGTTCCCTCTGTTTCTCCCTTCCTGATCTGTCTGTCTGCCTTCCCATCCCTTTGTCAGCTCTTGTCGCACGTCTTGTCCCTGGCTTTGTTTTGTGCTTCGGTCCTGTTTCCCGTCGTGCGTAAATTCTGTTCTTGTTTTCCAGGTCCTGTTCTGCCTCGTCCCGTCCGTCGCCCCCTTCCTTGGCGCGCCCGGTGTAGCGCGCCTTTGGGGGGGGGTTCTGTCATGCCCGGCTCGTCCGCTCCTCGTGTGTGCCACGCCCCCTAATTACCCACGTGTGATTTCCTGATCCTGCCCAGTCGTGTCTTGTTTCCTGCTGCCTTGTTCTGTGTATTTAAGTCCTGGTCTCCCCAGTTTGCTTTGTCTGTCATTAATGTCTGATGTTCGTAAGCGTGAGCTGTTTCCCGGTCCCTGTCCTCGTATTAAACTCCCGTTTGCCCCGTATTCCTGCTTCCTGCTTGCCTGCTTGCCCGCACGATCGCCGCTTCACCCGTACCCGATCGTGACAATAACTGCCAGCAGAAAAGGAGAAATCTCATGCAGAAGTTTGCGCAGGAGAATCGGTTGGCAGGCAGGATATCTGCTGGTAAATCATAGGATAAGAATAGGATAGTTCAGAATATTATTTTTAAATTATGCTTTTCTTTTTTCACATCTAAC
Source organism: Brienomyrus brachyistius (assembly GCF_023856365.1). NCBI lineage: Eukaryota > Metazoa > Chordata > Actinopteri > Osteoglossiformes > Mormyridae > Brienomyrus > Brienomyrus brachyistius. The sequence continues at coordinate 181,187 of NW_026042518.1, read as the reverse complement.
TGAATCAGGGACGGATTACAAACCGGGTTAGCGGGGCCGCTGCCCAGGGGCCCTTGGGGTGCAGGGGGCCCGTGGGCCCCAAGCCCAAAACAATTTGCAACGCTTATCAGCAATGTATTTTCGTTTGTCTATTTTAGAGGGCCTACATTCTTTGATCCTCTGCCTACAAGGTCCCCTGACCCTATAGGGAGGGTGTTTGGCTGCCAAGGGCCCTTGACTTGTGGTGGTTGTGGTGGTGGTGCAGGTGGTGGTGGTGGGGGGGGGGCCTCGCGAACGTTTTACCCAGGGGCCCACACAACCCATAATCCGTCCCTGAACTGAATAGTGTTAACACGTAGATTTTAGCAGTATTTAGAAGACCGACTCTTGGTGTTTGAAAAGAAGCATCAGCCCAGTTATATTTTCTTTGATGAGCCTAGAGATATCTCAAGATTAAATTAAAATGATTGCACATTTATGGTATCATAGGAAAATTGGGTTATAAATCACTTTCCTATTCTACATGTGATTCTGTGTATTGACATTGTTGATCTGCATCTAATCTACTGTAATTAATGTAATTACAGGTGATGCAATATCCCAGCAGTCTGATAATCACCTGCACAATGAGGCAAAAGGCTTGGATTTTATATCCTTCATTCCTTCAGCACCATCCAAAGTTGATGTCTTTTTACATCAAAAAGTTAGTGGGCCTTATCCTGACCTCTGGATGTTCTGCAAGAACTTGCTGCTGCTGTCCTATGGGCAAGCCGAAGTGGAACGAATAGAGGTGGAGACCTGCAACTTATCAGAGGAAACAGTTGTTGCACAGAGGCTTATATGCGACCATGTCAGAGTGTGTGGGGGAGCAACCAAAGCGCCTCTGACCAAAGGTGAAAGATGAGCGAAAAGCAAAAAAGAAAACTTGAGGAACTCAAGAGGAAGAGAGTCTCACTGGAAAGTGTATGTGAGAGTTTACAAAAGGATGCTGAGCACATGGCAGAGGAAGCAGAGAGTGCTGCTGGAACCAAAAGGGCAACATTACTTACCAAGTCCAATACTCTGAGCCGACGAGCGAAGGAGGAGAAAGAGCAGTTGGTGGTCTTAAATGCAGATACTGAAGAATAGGCTACTGAACTGTGACTCCTAACACATCAAGAGTGAATCGGTGGAAACAAAAATATTTAGGTTCTTTGCATTTTTGGAGTATTTTACTTTCTGTGCCTGTTTGTACATTGTTCACAGCCATAATACTTTATAATTACAAGGTAGTTTTATGTTAGAGCTCTTGCTCCAATAAATATGTGCCTTGTAATTAACTAAATTCTAGGCTATTCAGTTTTTTTTGCCCTCGTGATGGTCGTGGGTTGTGAAAAAAGCCTTCTTCTTAGGGGTACCGCTGGGGCCAGCCGGGCGTATGTCGTGGCTTCAGTGAGTACTTATGTTTGTCATGCTGCCTGTGTACTTTATAGCGGCACAACATATTTCTGCAAATTGCATGCGTCAAATTGTCTGTCTCTCTTAAAAAATATGAAGTGTCACCAAAATTTTAAACGGGGAATCAATCTCAATGAAAAATATTCGTCAAGTAACGTTTATAAAATAATATAGACATACTAATAATTATATATTAATAAATCGGATGAACGATGCATCCCAAATTGTATCCGCTGCGCACTTCTTAATCAGGGCAATCGCATCGTGGAGGTTTCTGCAGACGCCCAAAAAGACTTACTTAAGAAAACTGTTGCATGATAATTTGTACCATTTTCAAGGGTGGGGGGCGTGCAGTAGATGCCCCCTTTATTTTTGTGCTTCTGCCGTTCAAACCGAGCAGCACTGAGTTTGTCATGGCACCTGACGCCAAATCTACTGCTTAGCTGCTACAGACAGAACTATCTTCAAATCACCACTAGGGGGTGTCAATGCTGCAGCTTCGTTCTATGGTTGATCTTTTTCAAAGACAGTTTTTTTTCTCTCTCTCCACATAATCAACTTAACTGATTAGCGTGCTTTCATAGTAATGGTTTTTAATCCGTGTTAATCTTCTGAACAATGACTAGTAAAGGTTCTATGAGGTTGTCCTACTTACTATGGATTTTAAGTTTTTTATCAAGGTGTTAAAACGTACCACAGTTGCCAGTCCTGTGTTTTATGTCTAGCAATTTGTACAGTTTCTTCAGTATAAACACATGCCATGATCTGTGAGAATCTCCTCCAGAACTCTGCATTTCCTCAAGATCTTTTTGTAATATTGCATCATGGCACTGCTCAGAACAACACAGATGGTGCATAACAACACAAGGGAGTACAAGACAACATGGTGCAGAAACAGTGCGATACAAAGCAGGACAAAACTGGATGATACGTGGTCAGTGGTGGATAAAGTGCAGTAACAGCTGTACAGTGCAGCTGCCGTGGAAATGACTGTTACAGGGGATGCAAAAGCTGCAGGTTTGAATTGTTTGGCGAATGAAGCTGTTCATGAATCTGCTAGTCAGTGTTTGTGGATGGTGGTCAGAGTCCTGGATTATAGACTGAACCTTGTTACTGTGGCAGTTAAAGTACAGCTGGTCAATGGAGGGCAGTTCAGTGCGAATGATGTTCTTAACAGACTTCGCAATGTACTGCCTTCCTGTCATGTGGCTCCACCATACCATAGTACTACTGTAAGAACTAGGGATGTAACGATACATTCAACTCACCATTTGATACGATTCACGATTCTGAGTTCACGATACAATTTTCTCATTTTTTGCAGAATGAGCTGCAGACAAATATATTCAAAAATATTCTTATATTTATCTTTCTGAACTGTTGACACTGTTGTGAACAGTGCAACTGAATTTGAATAAAATACTGTTGAAAAAAATCCCAAATCAAAATAAGTAAATAAAAAAAAATAAATCAAATAAATAAGCTAAGGTTTGCATGTGCAGCTTTTTAGCGTGCTTTGCCCTTTTAATAATCTTCACTCAGCTCACGGTGGTGCCAGTGGACCTGTTTGTGTATGTTATCAGTCTATTACAATGTTTGCATGCAGTTTATGTCTTGTCTGTGCTTTTCTCGCTGTTTCCTCCTCGTTTGTGATTACCGGAAAGCTAATATGCTGCCACACCGCCAATTGAAGATCGGGCGGTGCGTCCATCCATCCATTTTCTGAAACCACTTAATCCCAACTGGGATCGCGGGGGAGACCGGAGCCTATCCCGGGAACAAGGGGCGCAGACAGGAACCAAGCCCAGGCAGTCACCTACACACCGCAGGTCGCACACACTCACACAACTACAGGGCCAATTTAGACTCACCAGTCAACCTATCCTGCATGCTTTTGGACCGTGGGAGGAACCTGGAGTCCCCGGCGAAAACGGGGAGAGCATGCGAACTCCACACAGAAAGGGCCCTGGACCGAAGCCAGCACTAACCACTGTGCCGTCCTCAGTTTCAAATTCATTCATCATCTCGCGTTCGCTCAAAACCAAAAACTGACGTACGATGTCGACGTGATACGCAGTGACATCTGACGTCAAACTCACATTGTGAAATCAAATGTAATATTACACCAGTTTTTCTGTTAAAGTACTGTGAAGTACTCCTACAATAGTGATTCATTTTCCACATCAGCCGGTTTAAATCTTCATGCATTTGCACCGATTTTTAACTGATTTGTGATTCATCATTACATGCCAGGGCCAGCAGCTTTGCATGGCTCGACCCTCATAAACATTCTCCACACATGCTGTTCAGGCAGTGGCCACAGAAATTCCCCCAGTGAACTTTATGCTTTCTGTCGGAGAGTATGCTGTGTTCTGGCCTTAAACCCTGCATACTACTTTGCAGACTTTGATCCTCTTAACAACAATTGGCATTTCTGGTGGCTGAATATCCATCCATCCGTCATCCAACTGCATGCTTAAAAGCTGTGAATAATAGTAATAATTCTTAAAATTGCAACTATCTAGAATTTCAGCCTAGTTACTCAGCTAAATTACTATTTAAACCTAGAATAATTTCTATAAGGGGCGGCATGGTGGTGCAGTGGTTAGCACTGTCGCCTCACACCTCTGGGACCCGGGTTCGTGTCTCCGCCTGGGTCACATGTGTGTGGAGTTTGCATGTTCTCCCCATGTCGTTGTGGGGTTTCCTCTGGGTACTCCGGTTTCCCCCCACAGTCCAAAAACATGCTGGGGCTAATTGGAGTTGCTGAATTGCCCGTAGGTGTGTGTGTGTGAGTGGATGGTGTGTGAGTGTGCCCTGCGATGGGCTGGCCCCCCATCCTGGGTTGTTCCCTGCCTCGTGCCCATTGATTCTGGGATAGGCTCCGGACCCCCCGCGACCCAATAGGATAAGCGGTTTGGAAAATGGATGGATGGATAATTTCTATATGTGTGATAGAATCAAAAAATATTTTGTTTTACATATAAATCTTCACAAGGTGTATTACACATGGTATTCCCCAGACACCGCCACCCCAACAGATGCTTTGTTTGTTAAGACAATAGCTCAGAAAGTGGTTGATCGATCTTTTGCAGCTTTTACCAAGGTTTGTACAAGCCAAAATTAAATTTTGAAACGGATCCCTGCCACACCCTGCCCTCCTGAACCTCCCGTTTCCTCCCTAGTGTGGTATAACGTGCCATGCCTGTTCCGCGTTTGTTTTACCTCTCCTTCCTGCCCTTGTGTTACTCATTTCAGGTGCCTCTAGTTTGCTCCCTGCTTAGCCTTGTATAAATGTGCTTCTCAGTCCTGCCTTTAATGTTGCTGCTGCTGTTTGCCTGTGTGTTCTTCCCTGCTTATGATTCCCCCGTGATCCAGTTGTGATCCAGTTGTCTTCATATCATGTATTCACATTCCTCAGCTGAGAGTGAACAAAGTTCTGTGGAAAGTATCTGACTACAGATAGACTTTCACCCAGTTCTCTGCGGGAGCTCTGATTACAGAGTGACTCCCCGACTACTTCTGAAGCCCTTCCTTAAGTATCCAGACCAGGTGATGGCATGTTTCTGAAGACTGACTAATTTCGGTCAATGGTTAATTTTAGGGGCATTGCTGACCTTGGTTCTCAAGTCCCCAGCCAATCAGATCACTTTAGGGGGTGGTTGTAATTCCCTTGTTCTACCATGAGAGAATCTCTCTCAGTTTGGTGGGTTGAGCCGAAGTTTCTGTATTTCTCTTAGGAAAAGCTATACTGCCTTAAATCTGAGAGTATAATACTCCTCGTCTCATGCCTATTCAAACGAGACCAAACATGCGTGTATTTGTCCCTAACATCTATGTGTGCTGAGTTATCCTGTTTATAGTGGAAAAGGTGTCTGTGTCTGGAGGCTGACAGCTGTTGTTGCTGTGGATTGATTGTGGAACTCTGGTCACTCCGGGGGTGAAAGGTCTTGCTTTTTCTGTGCTGCTCCAGTTATTCCTATCCAGTCTCTCAGGAGCCGGCAGGCCTTTGCCTTCCTTAAAAGGGGTGGTTTGACGAGTTGAGTCCAGTCTTGCCTGGGCCAGCGGAGCTCTGAAATAGACTGATGCAGGCTGATCAGAGTTGGGGCCTGCAGGACCTATAAGTTTTATGTCCTTACAGAATGTAAGTGGCATCATACTAAACTAGTGGTGTTCGAACTAGCATGGAAAGAGGCTATGGGTAGCTACAAAAAGGCTCTTAGTGCCGCCAAATCATCTAGTATCTATCAGAACTAATTGAAATAAACAAAAATAATCCTAGATTCCTATTTACTATGGTGTCCAAGCTGACTAATAACCAGACCACTGGTTATTTTCCAGTGACGACTTTATGAAACTTTTTGACCAAAAATATGCTCAATTAAACAGAACATTTTGAATATTGAATATTGGTTAACCAGTCAGAACTGATGTACTTAATTTTATCTTCAAATTCATCTACTTGTATGCTAGACCCTGTTCCATCAAAATTATTCAGCGATGCTCCCAGCATTGATTGAACCGCTACTAGCAATAGTTAAACTAAAACATATAATCATATTACCCCAATTTTATCTTCACTGCACTGGCTGCCAGTTAGATTTCGTGTTGACTACAAAACACTGCTCTTAACCTATAAAGCTGTAAATGGTCTTGCACCGCAGTATGTGAGTGACCTCATTTGCGTTCCGAATCATACACTTAGATGACGAGATGGAGGTATTCTATCCGTACCCAGAATAAAGAACATTACCTTTGGGGGAAGAGCATTTGCTCATAAAGCACCACAGCTATGGAATAAACTTCCTATTAGTGTTCGGAACTCAGACACAATCTCTGCTTTTAAGTCAAGGCTTAAGATGTACCTCTTTCGCCAGTCTTTTGGATAGTTAAATCTTCTTTTCTAAGGTGAATGGGAAATCTGGAGGTTCATAGTTATTTGAGATTGAAGGGGAAAGGGGGGATTGGTGCTGTCGTCCTGCCACTCTCGCCGATCACTTAAGCTGTGGATGGGAGGTGGCTTGACGCCAAAACCTCTGTAAACCCTCATGCCTGTGCTTCCTTCCAGGTCACTCTTTTAGGCAGGCTGTCATAGTTGCTTTAGTCCTGCCGGTTAGGTGTAGGGCAATAACTCTTCTCCATCTTCTCTTTTTCGAGCTGATACCGAGCCGACTACACCGTGTGAACCCGCACCTGGACTCCTGGATATAACTACATGAAACCAACTGGGACTTTATAACTATATGAACTCTAATGAATAAATTAGAGTAAATGCAGTTTCATGCTCCTTGGTCGCCCAGAGGAGGATGGGGTCCCCTTCTGAGTCTAGGTTCCACTCAAGGTTTCTTCCTGCTAGAGGGAGTTTCCTTGCCACTGTCGCCTCAGGCTTGCTTGGTGGGGTTCTGGCCGGTTAAATGTAAAGTGCTTTGTGACAATGCATGTCGTTAAAAGCGCTATATAAATAAAATTGAATTGAATTGAAGTGCTTCCTCAGATTCATTTTTAAATGTTCTCCAGCTAATTTCCACTATGGCCACGAGTTCTAGTATTTTAAATTAATATTGAAATGGTCATTTGGCTGAACAGCATCCCGACCTGTTAGAATCTTATATACCTGGATCATGTCCCCCCATAGTCTCCTTTGCTTGAGGCTAAACAGATTCAGCTCAGCGAACCTCTCCTCATAAGACATTCCTCTAAGTGCAGGAATCATTCTAGTCATCCTACGTTGCACCTTTTCCAAGGCAGCAATGTCCTTCTGAAGGTATGGTGACCAAACCTGCACACAGTATTCTAGGTGGGATCTTACCAAGGAATTATATAATCGTAGCATCACTTCTCTTGACTTACATCTCTAGGTGTGTGGAGTTTAATCCAACATCCTTTTGCCTTTTTTTAATGCTTCCCCACACTGGCAAGAGTGGGACATGGAAGTATCAACATACACACCGAGATCTTTCTCGTAATCAGCTACCTTTATTTCAGTGGAACCCATAAAATATCTGTACTTTACTATATTTACTATATTTCTGCTCCCTGCATGGATTACCTTATATTTATCTATGTTAAATTTCATCTGCCACGTATGAGCCCAGTCGCTAATTAAATCCAGATCCTGTTGTAGCCTCTCTGGACATGAGACATGATCTAACATCAATCAGAAGATACCACACCAGCAGATAATGATTTCTGGAATAGTAAAGTTAAAGGTTGGCTAATAATACCCCTCATCTCTTTTAAAACTATAGATAAGATGCCATCAGGGCCTTGCGATTTATTTATTTTGAGCTTAGCTAGGCTTTGTACCACATCAGCCTCAGTTATACATATATTGGTCATAGACATCGTTGTATTTGTACTAAATGGTGGTAAGCTATTCTACTGTGAACAGCCATTGTAAAATAATCATTAAACTCATTTATATCAATTTCATTTTCAATTATAAGGCCCTTACTATCCTGCAAATGAGTGATTTTCAGCTTTTAGAGCTCTTTCGGAGTTAAAATATTGGAAGAAACTTTTAACGTCATCCTTATAACTGTTATTAACTAAACCTGTAGACTTAGATACTCCTGCTTTATTTTGAAATCATTAGTTAATTTCCATTTGTGGAAGAAAGCCCTTTTGCTCCTGACTTTATTCTTAATTTTCGTAGTAAACCACCTGTGACATCGCGTGCTGGACGAACAGGCAGGAAGCGAGGAATCAAGGATCCGGGAAACGGAGAGTCGGGAATGAGGGTTTATTGATGAAAACAGGTACCAACAGCGAGAGATTTCAATGACAGGACTGGGGAAACAGACTTGAATGTGGACTAAATACACAGGACTACTCAAACTGACAGAAAACAGCTGGTTACAATCGGGGCAGCACACATGGTTAATGAGGGGGCGTGGCACACACGAGGATCGTACAAGCAGGTCATGACACCAGCTTGGTTGCAGTTTCCTAGATTTAGTTTTTCTGGAAACGGGTATGAAGTTCTTTTGCACTTGCAACAATGTGCTTTTAAAAAATTCCCATGCCTCTTCCACAGTATTGCTATTTAACTCCATCCGATTTACAGTTTCTAGTTTCAGTCTCATACCATTGAATTACCCTTCCTAACATTGTATACTTTTGTTTTGGACTTGGTTGAAGACTCAGGCAGCAGGAGTTGCCCCAACGTTGGTATGTCCTTATCCATAAGGGGGAGTAAACGTTCTGGTTTCCCGACCTTATAGATGAAGGAGTTGGGGGATGTTGCCAGTGACCTGCCGGATTCCAGGCAGAACAGGCCTCGCTATGCCACAGCCCTTCAGAGACTGGGCCTTCCGTGCAGAACCTCTGCATCCAAATTAGACCAGTTGTTTAACAAAACCCTAAAATGGGGTTATTTTTGACATGGAACGGGACTTTGATTCAACAACCCATTACTTAGTTGCGGCAAGTACCCAATATCAAGTATAGCTGCAAAGAATCTGCCAGAGATTTTCAGAGAAGTTCCCCAGATGCATGGACTGGACTAAGGTGCGTCAGATTAAACAGGAGCCTGGTAAATTCTGTGAGCCCCACGCCAAGTGACTGATGGAAACATACTCCAGCTACAGTGAGATGGACCCTCCAGCGGACCGAGAGTGGGATTCCCTCTGGGAGCGACAACTCGTGCAGTTGCTGGTGGATGAGCTGCAAACAGACATCAAGAAGGACTTCCAACCTCACAATCATTTACCAAACCACTTCAGGTAACTTGTAAAGATGTAGGTATTGGAGTATTCACACATTCATTTGCAGTGTCCACCTCCTGTCCGGTAAATTTGGCAGGACAAAATTTGAATAACCTATAGGCCAGACTCATGAATGCGGCTGAACGAGTAAAGGTAGAACAGGTGGCCAATCCTGTTATACAGTCCTAGTAGATTGAGAACCACCTGATTGCAACTGTAGTTGGAATCAAGGGCTGAGCAGCATGGTGGCCTGGGGGACAATTATGAAAACACAGACCCACTGATACCCTTAAAACCCACAATCAAAAGAGGAGTCAGGATGGCCAGTGACATGTGCTGGCTAAATGGGGACAACAAAGAGAGAACAGAACAAGGCAGGGAGGGATTCTGACACAGGTGCCATGCTACTTTGTTTAAATATGCTGTAATGTTTTAGTGCAAGCCTTAGACAATGGAATCTCTGAATGACGCCGCAGTCTGGCTCTTTCTGAAGGTCCTATACTGTAACCGTCCTGAGAAGTTGTTTGCATGCACTTGCTGCCTTGACACTTGTTGATGTGCGTGTGCCCTGCTCGAGCAGTAAAGGGGAGATCACATGCAGAGCTGATTTTCTGTAGTTCCTTAGAATAAAAATAGAATATTCTCTTCAAATAGGAACACATGCTGCGTTTGATTATTTCACTCCAACTCGGACAAAAACGTCACGAAAAACATCACTTCCCATTAGAAACGCCTCTTTTATGACGTTAATGTCTGACAGAATCTTCTTGTCCGAGTTGCCCCTGTGACGTAATTTCAACATGGCGGCTTACACACTCAACATTAATTCTATTTTACAAATCCTTAAAAATGTTTATTTTGTTAAATTTATTATTATCCCATCCATCCATTTTCCAAACTGCTTATCCTACTGGGTCACGGGGGGTCCGGAGCCTATCCCGGAAGCAATGGGCACGAGGCTGGGAACAACCCAGGATGGGGGGCCAGCCCATCGCAGGGCACACTCACACACACCATGCACTCTCACATGCATTCCTACGGGCAATTTAGCAAGTCCAATTAGCCTCAGCATGTTTTTGGACTGTGGGGGGGAACCGGAGTACCCGGAGGAAACCCCACGACGACATGGGGAGAACATGCAAACTCCACACACATGTGACCCAGGCGGAGATTTGAACCTGGGTCCCAGAGGTGTGAGGCAACAGTGCTAACCAGTGCACGACCATACCGCCCATTTATTATTATTATTATTTATAATTATTAGTAATTATTAATGTAATTGCACGTGTTCGATTTAGAGAATACCATATTGTGACCGTAAACAGTATCCTAACATGCAATATCAGATTTTTACCAGACTTGTTAGTGTTTTTGGTTTGTTTGTAGTTTGTTTGCCTCTCGAAAAAAGAATATCGCTATGAATGTACTAAAATACTTTATAAAGCTTTTAATGTGGTTTGACTAGTTCCTGTTTCTTGTTTATTTGTCTGAAATAATAATCTTACTCCATAACTGCTAAAATATAAAGCAACAACACAGCAGCGTATTCATGGAGGCAGCCATGTTTGTTCCGAGTTGTGCTAGCTTGAACGGGAGATTGTTGGATGTGATGTCACCCAATTTGGAATTTCCAAGTTCCGAGAGAAAAACGAACGCACCACAAGACTCTGGCTGGAAATTTCTACAATAGAGCCATTTAGTTATTTCTAGAAAAATATTTAGAGCCAATGACCTGATGTCATTGTAACACAGGTCACTGTCCGTGGTGCTGAATTCTCTACTTGATGGGCTGGTGCTGAATGAATATGACAGCTGGCCAACATGTCTGTGTGCTTCCACTGACTGGCACCCAGACATATAATGACTTTTAACAATGAGGAGGGAAACGTCCAGACAGGAAATTAGTCAACAGTAATTAGTAATCACATATAGTTCTCATTTATCATGATGTAAAATTCAAAAACCTTTTTTTTATTATTAAGGGATAAATGTAATTGAGTTTTAATGTATCCTTTCCGCTCTTAAAATCGCAAATTATTTCTGACTATTAATCTGCACATTTTAATAATTTCATTAATATTACCTAATTGGTTTGTCTTTTTTATTAAATTTTAAAACTAGCTGTACAATTGTTGATGTTGTTGCTGTTCTGAATGTCATTGGCCTGTTGCCTTACGTCTGTCTAAACATGAGTGAGGGGATGGATGCACTATTCTATGGGGGCCTCTGTAGAGAATAAATGATCCTAATTTTATATTGAGAGAGATGGTTAATTCCTTTTTAATCCATACTGCGTTCAGAGCCCCTGTTCTGCCGTTGATCACTGCTGCATATCATCCCCAAACCAATGGCCTGGATGAGAAAACGAATGATGACATAAAATGGTAAGTCTGTTTTTGAGGTTGTTTTAGAACTGTGTGAGACAGGCTCTATTCTTTTAACATTACATCAGGAATTACTGATATTATTGACAATCAATCCCTTAATATACAGTATCTCACAAAAGTGAGTACACCCCACACATTTTTGTAAATATTTTATTATATCTTTTCAAGGGACAACGTTAAAGATATGAAACTCTGATAGAATGTAAAGTAATCAGTGTACAGCTTGTATAATGGTGTAAATTTGATGTCCCCTCAAAATAACTCAACACACAGCCATTAATGTCTGAACTGCTGGCAACAAAAGTGAGATTAAAAATGATTTGTGGCAAGATCGGATCATGTGTGTTGAAGAGTTTCTTATGACTGACAAGTAGTTATTTAAAAACATATCTTGAAACAGCAAATTACATTGTTCTTAATGCTTTTAGAAAATGACTCTTTATAATGATCTGTGAATAATAATAATTTGCTATGAATGTTTTTCCACTTCAGCTTTCCACAATTATTCTTCCCGATGAGAAAAGCTACGGCACGTTTTTTGATGAAAAAAATAAAGTAGTTGAGACAATAAGCAACAACAGCTGAAAACATCTCCTAGTAACAGGAAAAACAGAAGCAGGCATGTGGTAAACGAATACAAAAGAGGTACCAAAACACAGTTTATCATGTTGGAGATGAGGCGCTTCTGTTCAACATGAGGAAGCGGGGACGGAAAGGAGGAAGAACGGAACCGGATTTTACCGGACCTTATGTCATCCAGGCAATATGTGGCAAGCTGGTTACACTGTCTAATTCTGAAGGGGCAACTTTAAAGAACAAATACAATGTAAACCACATACAGAAGGAGCCAAACTGATGTCCCAAGTCAGGAATCACACAAGGTGCCAGAAGAGTATAAGACCAGTAAACCTCCCTCTAGCGCAGAGCTTCTGACAATCGAGAAGGATGCTGACAGTTGAAAAAAAACTCATGTCTGTGTGTTATGAAAGAATATCAATAAATGTTTCCGAAAGGGGATGACTCATTTGGTAATTATTTACGGCTTATGTTATGGCTGCCAATTTACAGTCTTTACTGAAGTCTGACTTCTTTTGAGTCACCTTTAATATAGATTGGACACTCTCTATGCAATGTGCAATACTTACATAGATGGTAAATGTTTACCTGCTTGCACAGATGGATGATTAGGTAATTAGTGTAAGTGTGTGTGTGTGTTCAATCGCATGTATGTCCAAGGTCCATAGTAAATAATATACACTGATCAAGAGATGCCCGAAAGTGGATAAAAGAGGACATTAGTGGGTGTATCACTTAGTGTAACGCGTGCAGGAAAATGAGCAGGACTGCAAGCCATATAATGACCCTTGTCTAGCTCTTAATACAGTATGCATACAGTGATGTATCTACAATGGACAGCTACTATGAGCAGATAGCACAGTACAGGTGCTTATAAGATCTGTATGCTATTTCCATCCATCCATCCATTGTCCAAACCGCTTATCCTACTGGGTCGTGGGGGGTCTGGAGCCTATCCCGGAAGCAATGGGCACGAGGCAGGGAACAACCCAGGATGGGGAGCCAGCCCATCACAGGGCACACTCACACACTATTCACTCATACATGCATACCTACGGGCAATTTAGTAACTCCAGTTAGCCTCAGCATATTCTCAGCATATTCTTGGACTGCGGGAGGAAACCCCACGACGACATGGGGAGAACATGCAAACTCCACACCCATGTGACCCAGGCAGAGACTCGAACCCGGGTCCCAGAGGTGTGAGGCAACAGTGCTAACCACTGCACCACCATGCCGCCCCCTGTATGCTATTTCATTCTATAAAAAGAAACTTACTGTACTGTACAATAAAGTATTTCACCACTGCTTCTTCCTCAGCTCCCACTGTTTGCTAGCACATGCATCTTTTGATTTCTTAGTGCAATCTGTGCTTTATTTTTTTTTTGTGAAATGTAAGTGCAGTATCTGTTTATTAAGTGCTGTGGTTTAATATGTACATTATTATTTCAGTACTGTGTATACTGTCCTTAATGTCTTGCCTCTCTCGTATAACTTGAGATACGCCCAAATTGACTTGCAACAAGTGGTCCTGGTTCCAAATGCGGAAGGCGATGGATACCTGTATTTTATATGCTGTAGTGTGCTGGGTGTCAGACATTGCAATGCACCTTGCTTTGATCTTGACCTGTTAGATCAGAGGGAGGTAATCTTATCCAGAAAGGGCCACTGTGTATGATGGTTTTCACTGCAACTCTCTGAACAGCGAACCTAACAGTTATCCCAATACCTTGATCTTGCTAGCATATTTAAATGTGTACCTATTCAGGAATAGAGTGGTGAAGGCATTCAGAGGAGGACTGATGATTATCAGAGGGAACAAAGGGGCTGGGTACTTGTCAGTATCCAGTAGAACCACCAGTACGGGGAGACTCCTACACTGAATGGTTCTGGATGTGGCACAGACGTTAATCCCTCTGTATTAGGGGATCCGTCTCCAGTTTGTACTCTTCTAGTTAATAGGTAGATTATCAGGCAGTTTTTCACCCTAGTCCAGTACTCATTGACAGCCTAATACACCGTGTTTCAGTTTGTCTTGATAGTCAATACATGTCACAGGATGTACATTACTCTGATGGGCAGGCCCTCTTACATATGATGGAAATTGCAATACCTACTTTTGGCCACGAGATGGCAGCAAGAAAATAGAAAAATTATTTTCCCACGGTCTACTAGCAGCTTTTAGATGTTAATTCTTCATAAAAATAATTTGACTTGATCCAATGTATTTTTAATACAAACAATTACCACACAAAGCTGCTAGTTTCCTCCGGTTTCCCCCCACAGTCCAAAAACATGCTGAGGCTAATTGGAGTAGCTAAATTTACCGTAGGTGTGCATGTGTGAGTGAATGGTGTGTGAGTGTGAGCTGTGATGGGCTGGCCCCCCATCCTGGGTTCTTCCCTGCCTCGTGCCCATTGATTCCGGGATAGACTCCGGACCCCCTGTGACCCAGTAGGATAAGCGGTTTGGACAATGGATGGATGGAAATAGCATACAGATTAAGCACCTGTACTGTGCTATCTGCTTATAGTAGCTGTCCATTGTAGATACATCACTGTATGCATACTGTATTAAGAGCTAGATAAGGACAGTGGGTCATTATATGGCTTGCAGTCCTGCTCATTTTCCTGCACCCGTTACACTAAGTGATACACCCACTAATGTCCTCTTTCATCCACTTTCAGGCATCTCTTGATCAGTGTATATTACTTACTATGGACCTTGGACATACATGCGATTGGACACACACACACACACACACACACTTACACTAATTACCTAATCAACCATCTGTGCAAGCAAGTAAACATGTACCATCTATATAAGTATTGTACATAGCATAGAGAGTGTCCAATCTATATTAAAGGTGACTCGAAAGAAGTCAGACTTTAGTAAAGACTGTAAATTTCTCAGCCATAACATAAGCCGTAAATAATTACCAAATGAGTCATCCCCTTTCGGAAACATTTATTGATATTCTTTCATAACACACAGACATGAGTTTTTTTTCAACTGTCAGCATCCGATCCAAACGGGATTCCCATTTCCTTTCTGTGGGATCCAACATAACACGGGCTGACCATCAGTCAACATGTCTTCAACCGTGCAGGACAGGACCCAGTCCAGGCCAAACCTCACGGTGCTGGTGTTAATAAAAAAAATGTAAGGAACATGCAGCTGCAGCTCACACACAAACACAGTCCACAGCATCCAGAAAAAGGTCAGGCCTTTTTCTTCTTTAGCTGACTCCGCCCAGACCTCGCCCCCTTTCTGGGCGCCTCGCACTATGCCTTTGAACTGGCCCTGCAGCTTGGCCCGTTTCCTGTTTCCCAATGCAAGTCATAAGATTCACCCGTAAATGATATTTTGAATCGGAACGATATTTATTACTATTGTTTAGATTAAATATATAACGGTTTAATGATTGAATATAACTTGATATTGTTGTTTGTGTTGTTTAGTTTGAGGTTCTAGTTTCTGTCTTTATCCGCTTTCGTTTCAGTAGGCAGCTGGTTCATCCCAGGCTCAGGGTCTCTCTGCTCTTCATCAAACCCACACCCCCAGTTTGGGAGCACCCTCTCCCTCTCCTCCCCCCACGGCTGTGACTGTTACTCCTCCTTGAGGAGTAACTGCTCCGCCCCCTATCCCAGCCCCTATACCCACAGGAGTGCATCACCCAGTGAGCCGCCGCCCTGCCTGTCCCCTCACACAAGCACACACTGAAATCATGGTCCTAAGCTCTCTGTGTGGGTCACCACGATAGTACAGCACACCGACGATTACCCTCTGACTGAATCAGAATCAGCTTTATTTGGCCAAGTATGTTCACACATATTGGGAATAGTTAGACATTTAATCAAAATAATTAAGACAAGACATAAACATACAGTTCTGTTGATATGCGACGCATATAACCTCTGCATTCACAGCACTGCTTCAGTTATCGAAGAGCAAATTTCCAAAACTCACTCAGTCCGATAACCTAAAGTAATAAGTCATAATCCTCTTCATACGTTGCAGTAATGGGAATGAAATCTCACTCAGTGTTTATGTAATGGAGCAATGGAATTTCGTGAAATTTCCAAAAGTCCACAGAAATATTTAGAAAAACATTCCTGCAGACTGAGTTTTTGATATTTGCTTTTCAATTAACACAATTTTCTTCAGTCTGAGGTTTAACAGAATTCAGCCATATGCTGTTCAAAAAAAACTACACAGAACAAAAACAGAATGGACTTTACATCTGTCTGAAAGGAAAGTTGACACAGGCTGCAGCAGTGAACAAATCAATCAATGTATTAAAGTTAGGCATTAAGTAACTGGAGGCAGTATATACATAACATGATAACATGCCTTTTCTGTATTGACCATATTAAGGACGCTGTAACACTGCCCACCACATACCTGCTTCATTTATTGTTTTATACTTGCAGCTGCTTATTCAGACAGCTCGTCTACCTGTCTGTCCATGTTGCCCTCCCATGACAACTGGTCCAGCCTACAGGTGCCGTCCCATTCCGGCATGTTACCCATGAGTCATAGCGGCACCTCCGGGAGCAGCTCCAGGTGAGCCCGTGCCTCCCCTCCCCCACCTGTCCCCATGCTGAGTCTCGGGCCCCCGTCTTCCCTCTTGTTCTCGCCTATACCCACATCCTGGCCTGTGTCTGCATCGTCTCACCTCGTTAACAGGACTTTCGCCTTCTTCTGTCCTGATCCATTCAGGCCCATCATTCTGGGACATGCTTTGATTTATTTCGCCATAGTTACTCTTTGTTTTCCTTTGTACTTTGCACTCTACAAGTAAAATGAATAAAAAATAGGCATTATTTTGATATTGTTTTAGTACAGTGACACTAGTATATTTGTTGTTGTTTCCAGGCAACACTGCATGCTGATTTAACGTCTTTCCTTAATCTCCACCCCATTGCTCACACACAGCCAGTATCCCAGTTTGTGGTCAATGAGCTCCTCCTCACTCACCCCAGTCTCCTAGTCCAGTGGAATGTCCAACAGCTTGGGCTCTCAGTTCCTGCGTGTCATGCCCGGCTCGTCCGCTCCTCCTGTGTGCCACGCCCCCTGATTACCCACGTGTTTTCTCCCGATTTGTACCCAGCTGTATCTAGTTAATTTGCTCAGTCCTGTGTATTTCAGTCCGTGTCTTACCTGAGTCCAGTGTCTGTCATTGATGTTTGTATGCGTGAGATGTTTCCCCGTCCGCGCTTCCTAATTAAACTCCCGTTTTTGCCTGTCCGCTTGCTCCTTGCACGCCTTGCCCGCACGATCGCCTGCCTGCTTGTACCCGATCGTGACACTGCGCAGCTCTACAACTCATTACCCAGGGCTCTCGCACCCGGCCACAGTGCCCCTCTCAGGCTCCCCGCTGTATGACAGCACTGCCCCATCGGAAGTTCATGAAGCCTCACAGTACGACGCCTCTCCCCACGCGCGCTTAGCCACCACCGGGACTCCCATCACTCCTCCTTCCCTGTAGGGCGGCGCACTTCCATTATTATTACAGTTTCTACTGTCACTCTGTTGCTTTTCCTGGTGCTGGACTTTTGACAGATAAATACATTATTTGTTGCATTCAGTGACAAAAGATTGGTCTGTTTAACACCCTCAGTCTCCACCCTATGAGCCCCTTGTTGGCGGCAGAATCAGGAAGATGTCGGAGAAAGCAGAGGTAAAGTGAATAGTCACCTCGACAATAATGTGGAAACCGCTAATGGTGATCATGCCTGTGTGGGTGAAATGGATCACCACAGTATAAGCGGATGATGATTATAGACGATTTTTCCCTTTTTCTTTATGTCTGTTTACCATCTAATAGGCATTTTTTTTCTTTGGGATGCGTCTAGGTCAGATACGACCAAAATATTTTTCTCATTTCAGAAGTGAAAAAAAATATTGCTCTCAGATTCTGTTCAGTTGTAGTTTTTTAAAATAATGTACCTTGATTTGTGTTTGTTTAAAATGCCATTACCTGTTGCTTACTGGGCCGCTGAAAATGTCTGGCCCAGCTAAATTTCTTGGTTTAAAAATCTGGCCCAACTACTTTCCAGACCTGGACTAGCCCTACTGAATCATACACTAATGTTATTCTGTTATGTGGGCTGTTGTGATAGGGAGATTTGCTGGATGCTGCACGACGGGTGGTGTCCCTGCTGCAGAATGCCCTGTCTGAAACAGCACCTAGAGACAGTGAGGGTTGTTGTTATCACCTTAATATTGTATATACGCAATCTGTTATTTCTTAACTAATATAATTGTAAGGTATTCTTCTAATATATTGTGCACAGCCAACAAAAAAGAGAAAAATGCAAAACCAAAGGAAGGCTTTCTTTTCTCTTAAAAGTCTTTTTTCTAAACCAACTGAGAGTCAGTTAGAGGGGTGTTCATTATCAGTATTGTTGCTGGCATTTCTGAAAATGTGCCAATTTTAGTCAAGTGGCTACTTTTCAAATGCAGTCCCTGGCCAAGATGAAGAAAGTTCATGAAGACTACATGATAATATTAAGCACTGACATAACAAACAACATTTTTTACATGCAAAATATACAGGAAATATACACTGCAACAGGCTAGGATAGACAAATAACCAAATACACTTGCAAGCCTGACCACTTTAGACCCCAGATTAGAAAATTGGTGAATGAGCATATATTTTTTCCAAGTTTTGTTTTGCTTTCAAGTTCTCACAAATAAAAAAAAAAAAAAGATTTTCCCACTATAGCCAGATCCAGTTTCCGTGGGGGGCGGGGGGGGGGGTGACAATTTGTAGTAATAACTATTTCCTGCTGAAAACCACTGGTAAACTATCCACATGTCTCTGAATATCTGTGAGTCCCGAGACCTCCATGACAGATAGATATAAGTTGCTAGTGTTGATCGGCAGGAAATCTTCTCCAAAGCCCCACCACCACCTCACACCAATCCACCCAGGGTTTACTCCAAATAAATTTGCTGGTAATACAAACCGGATCAACTTGTGGTTTGTGTCCACGTGTACTAGAGACAAAGGCCCTGGTACATTCTGCGTACAACACAGCCAAGACTTGACAACCTTTATATGATGCGCATGGAATCAACCCTATGCATGGAGGCTGCAACTCTTCTCCACCGAACCCTGTAGCCCATTGACTGCAGCCTGCATTGACTATCCTGTAGCCTGCATTTGGTAGATCATTCTTGACAGAAGAAACCAAATTGTCAAGTTCCCTAACACAGAGCTCATACTCTTTTATTCTTCTTAAGATTGTTCTTCTTGAAACACCCATCAGTGTGGCTATGCAAGGCACAGGAAGTTGAGTATGGAGCATTTCTTTCAAACATTGTTCTTCAATCAAAATCTTGGGTCGTCTATTGGTGGCAGCGACTTCCTGTGTGACACATGGGGCTGGACGTTCCAGATGTGCCCTCACAAGGTCAAAGAGCTCTTGCAAAGCCAGGGTGATAGCAGGAGGTACTTCAATGTGATTAGACAGGGCCTGCAGAAGATACAGCTCCTGATGACAAAGGAACTCCAGGTAATCCAAATTTAGTGGAGTCGCGCTGAATCCTATTTCTATTTTATGCAGAAGACTTTCGAGAAGGTGGTATCTGAGCTGTTCACAGAACAAATTATAGTTAATGAGGTGTCAAGATCTTGTCTCTGATCCACACACTAGGCCTACCATTCAAAAGTTTTAATTATGAAAATGAAATGTTTTTGTTTTGTGAGGTGCTTGTTCATGTATGATGATGTAGTGGCTGCTCTGTTTGACCGTGGTAAACCTTTTCACAAACAATATAAGTGAAGAAGTATGACATTAGATCTAAGGACCAGAGTATAATAAAGTTAAATAAAATCCATCAAAAACACTTACTCAGTGGAGATTCCAATGTAGTAGGCAGACAACTTTATGGCTTTAATAATGAGTGTATTTAGCAGCTACAAGGACAAAAGATATTATAAACCTCTCCATTTTAATGCTAATTTAATAAACATTAACAGATAGCACTTAAGGTGGTTTCGCCTATAGTCTGCTAACACTAACCCGAGAACTAATATCTGAGGAGCGTTCTTCCCAGGATTTGAATTTATTAAATTGGCTTTGTGATGTTGTATTAAGAAATTTTATTCACAATGCAATTTACCGTACATTGGCCCATTCTTTTATATACGGTAAGACGAAGCGGGAAATTCGAGCGAGCGAGTGCTGTGCAGACGCGAGCGCGTAGAGGGGATGGGTTTTCAGCACTCGAGCACACGCACGCGCGTGGTTCGACTTTTGGCCCTAATTTAACGGCGAGCGAGTGAGTGAGTGCTGTGCAATCGCGAGCGCGTAGAGAGCATGGATTTTCTGTTTTTATGCGCACGACTTTTGGCACTAATTTAACGCCATAGAAATGTGTGTTTAAAAGGGGAGGAGATCGGGTTGCAGCGCTGGTGTGAGCGGTTTCTCCGGGCAGTTCGCTCGAGGCTAACGTGGCTTTGGGAACGTGGTGTACCCGTCACCCATGCCAGGGAAGAAATCAAAACCGAAATGCTAGGAATATGGACTTCATCTTACGTCAAGCGTTTTCCCCTCCATTGACGCCCATAAAGAAAAGGCTTAAAGTCCATATTCCTAGCATTTCGGTTTTGATTTCTTGTCAGGTAAGTCTTTATGGCCAGATACATTCGCGAGAAATTTGGTGATTTGTGGTGACTGTTTTAATACATTAAGTTGCGTTACGCATTTTCACATTAAGCGTTTTAGAATGTCCCGTGGCAGGTATCCCCTTCTATTGCCCTAGGGAGGGTTGTAACCCTCGTCTGTATATTAATAAAGAATAATCCTTCTATTCCTGTCTCATGTATCTGGACCTCCCCAGCAATTTAACGAAATTTGGTGGCAGCGGTTACAAGTGAACCCGTTTAAGTTTAGCGCTCATACTTCCGTCCATATGTTTAAGACCCACCTTGGCTGACTTAGCTGACATGTCCTGATTTCATAATCTTCAAATTTGTAATCTTTTCTCCTTCATCTAACTCCATGTTTTTAACTTCTTGTCATTTTCTTGCCGTTTGACTCATAGAAAATTATCAGACTTAAATGACACGTCAGCCTGTGCAGACAGCGATTTCAATGTTTTAATAAATTGGCCAGCAGGTGGGGGCAGTGCTCAATTTCATTAATGCCATTCAGAAAACTTTCAGGCTTTATGTCTTAATGAACAGCCTAGAAAAGGACAAAGCATTATATTACTGATGCATACAGCAGATCCCCAACTCAGGCTGTGTTGCATATTCTTAACAGTGCTACAGTATGTTCACACAGCCAGTACAAACAAACTTGCAAGATCTAGACCAGGGGTCACCAACCTTTTTAAAACGGAGAGCTACTTCACGGGTACTGAGCCATACGAAGTTTGATATCAGTTTTAAACGCCCTCCTAAACATGTCTAAACTTCATGCATGATAAACATGTTTTAAATGCTTTTTTATATTCAATTTCAAATCTATATAAATGCAAATGTGATAGATTAGAAACAGGACAAAATAAAATTTTAGATGATGTTCGCTGGTGAGTTGTGCTATTTTATAGAACAGGTCCACGGGCAACTCATGTGGTCATTGGGGGCATCCTTGGGGCACCATGTTGGTGACCCCTTATCTAGACCTACCACATCAGGTAGGAAGGTGCCTATTTCTACCAACTATTCAGACCATCAGACCCAAACCATACATTCAGTCATGCACAGGCACTCCACCAGAGGGCTCTACATTCTGTCCTACATCTGCTCACCTGTTAGACCCACACTCAGTCTCCATCCTGATTTCTACCTACTACTCGGACTATCTCACCAAAACCAGTCCTGTGGCCTGTTCTATGAAGCGGGGTTACTGGCTTATTGGGGAAACTTGTCGGATTTCTTGATCGGGACCTTCAACTGCTCTGCCATAAAGAGCATCCTAACATGCTGCCTTACGGTCTGGTATGCGGGCTGCTGGTGGCCTCCTACCGCTCTGCCATAGAGAGCATCCTAACATACGGCCTTACGGTGTGGTATTCGGGCTGCTGGTGGCCTCTATGACTTTTTTTGTAGACAGTCCATCTGTGTGGTGCTGTTTGCACGAATTGTTTTGGGAAATGCACTTACAGTTTTGCAGATGTTAAGCGTGATTCCAGAAATGCATCAAAGCAACTGAGGAACTGCAATGTCACTGTACAGTTACTTATAATGGGCGCCAATGTAATGTGTAGAGTGGCAAATAAACTGATTCACCATTTACTCTCATGTACATCACTTAAAATGCTTGTTTTAAATGCAAATGTGTGAATGTAAATCTAAGCAGTAAAGCTACAATTTACATTCTGTTTGCATGGTGGAAAGAACATTTAATCTGCCTTTTAAGTGTGATTAGAAGATCTAATGCCTGTGTGCTTGTAATAAGATGGTCGCTAGTTCAAACCCAGCCACAGCACATCTCTGCGTCCTTGAGCGAGGCCCTTAACCCCCAGCTCACTGGGCATCACTATGGGTGGCTGCCCTTCGCAGACAACTTACTCTGTTTACTCTAAAAAAAAGAGAGCAAGTTGAGAGAGAAGTTAAGACAATTTCTCCACAGGGACCAATAAAGTATCAATTATTATTACTGTATGAGAGACTGTCTAATATCAGATAGATAACAGACTCATACTGTGCTGAGCTTGTCTGAGAGAGATGATTAGCAAATGCTCTCCCACAGTATCTCAGCACTCTGTACAAAGAACTTTATATGCTCAGTATCTGCTCCTGTTTATCTAATTGTTCTCATTTTAACTGGATGTTAAGGAGTAAATTAATAAACGTCATGTAAGTGCACATTAAAATGCTTTTTCACTGTTACTTAAGTTCCCATGTGAACAGCCAATCAGATCAGCCTGATGTGTGTCTCTCTGTTTCCTCTCTGTTTCCTGCCCTTTCATCCCGACCACGACCATGATCTCTCACTTAGCAGCAGAGCAGTTTATTCTAAACAGTGGAAGCACAAAAATGTTCAGACTCTTTGGTCTTCTCATTTTCATTAGTAAGGCCCTATAATATAAATTATTTTGGGATTTTAATATTTTCATTTATCTGTATGATGTGATCAGTGGAATTTGGCCATTTAATCTGCATCATAGTTAATAGTTATTTAGATTACTATTATATGTCTTATTTGATTATGATTTTTTTTGTTTTTCTGTTTTTGCAGACACTGCACTGACTACAGATGTTGTTCAGCCCAGTCACCTGATGAGGGTTCAGCTTGGAGACAGTGTGACCCTGACATGCTTCTGTCAAGGAGAAACAACTTTTGTTACTTTGTTTAAGCAAGCTGTTGGTCGGAAGCCCCAGCCCATGGCGAAAGCACTTCTCTACGTACCTGGTGAATTTTACAAGGAATATAAAAGCATAAAACGTTACTCCTTACTGAATGCAGAGGGGAGTTTTAACCTCACTATTTCTAACGTGGAGCCGTCAGATTCTGCAGTGTATTATTGTGCTGCTGTGTTTCTTCATGAGGTCACCTTCGGGAATGGAACCTTTGTCATAATCACAGGTAAATGAGATTCCAACTATTTTCATATTTGCTTTATTATAATGTCAGTAAGATTATTCCCTGCAAAATAATTTTGACAGTTTAGTTGTTTGTCAATATAAAATTAGCAAAGATACCTTATTGTCTGCTTTGTTCCATAAATGTTTTTCTAAACATCAAACAAAAATCATTCATTATTATTATTATTATTATTATTATATAAATTTGTTGCATTTTGCTTGCTGTCAGCCAAAAGCCTAACCTTCTCTTTATACAGATGTTAATGTTACACATTGCAGCCTCTTTAAAACAAATAACATAAAAAAATGTTTGAGTTGTTATATACAGTATAGGACTGTGCAAAAATCTTAAGCAACAAAAGAAAATTATTTTTGACGTTATTTATCTGAGCAGTCAGTGTGTATTCACTCTGAAAAAAAAAATGCATGATTTAACATATGAACTAGGGATGTGCACCATTCAGAACTGATTTGAGAATGAAATTCTCAAATACGTATCCTAAAATTCAGGATTTTGAATACATATATGAACTTGAATTTCAGTTCATTTTGTTAATCTGAATTACATTTGAATTGTGGTTGAAAACAGGTTGTGGCATTGAAATTTATATTTGAATTTAAAGAAGAAGAACGAAAAAGGGTTTGGATTCAAATTCAAGTTCATATACGTACTGTAGGTGTAGCTTTTAACTAAAATATGAACTTTAATTTAAATATGAATTATACATAAACACATTAACATTGTTATACATCATTGTTATAAAAATGTCGTTTTGTAAAGAATGAAATAATGCAACATTTGAAGTGTCACCTAAAATAATAATTATACTGTCATTTTGTGCACCATGGTGGATCTGCTCATAGGAAGAGCTGAGTGTCTCTCCTTAAAAGTCAGTGTTGGCTGCAGTGACGGCAGTTTCTAACCTAAGAAACGTCCCAAACACTTTTCCTGCATCAAAAGTCAAACTAGTCCCTATTCCTGCCATGAAAGGTTCACATAATGTCACCGATACCTGAACCAACCATGTTTATCAGAGGATGCCAACCCTTTGGCTGCAGCTTTCTCTGCACACGCTGAGAGAGTCTTCAGTGTAGCAGGAAAAGATTTCAGGCCAGAAGATTGCAAATTAAATCATGAAACCTTTGAAGATATTATGCTGAATAAATGTAATAATAATGAAAAATTAGCAATGTGTATTGGAATAAAGCATAATTGTATTTGCCATGACGTTTTGCTTTTCGCTGTAGTGCTATGGTTGAACGGAAAAACTTACTTTTGTGTGCATAAGAAAATAAATAGGAGGAACTACGAAACCAAGTAATTCCTTTTACTATGTATACTTTTTCTTTAATGTTAAAAGATAGACAAACTAGTAATGGGCAAACAGCTCTTCGGCTCTTGAATTAAATTATGCAGGTACTACAGCAAAATGCTCAAAAATACCAAAACACATCAAGAGCTAAATATGCAAAAACAATAAATACCTTCCTGTGGAAAAGGGGCAACATAAACCAAATGTAAAGTCACGAAAATCATGAAAATATAAAGTACACTTTACACACTTCATTTCTTTGAATTGAAATTAATTATATTCATCTACCTTCATACATTAATACAAGACATTATATGATTATAATGTTTGTTATTATCATATAATTTTTATTTAGGTATTATGTAGGTGCAGTTAATGTATAGTGTTACCTGATATATACTAATAAGCAGTAATACAATAAAAAGAGAGAAGAATGTCAGCTGTTCTCCAAGAAGTTACTGATTTCTTGGATGGCTAGAAGAACATCGATTCAGTTCCCAAAAATCTGTAAGAACAATTTTTGAGGATCTGTATTTTCCATTGTTATTCTCAAAGGGCTGTCATCATGACTATTTTGCTTTTCAGGTAAAGACTCCAACAGCAGGACTGTGGTACAGCAGCCTGTGTCTGACACATTGCAGCCAGGAGACTCTGTGAGCCTGCAGTGTACGATAGAGACTGGGAGCTGTGCAGGAGAACACAGTGTTTACTGGTTCAGACATGGATCAGGAGAATCCCTTCCTGGAGTCATTTACAGCCATGGAAACAGCAGTGATGAGTGTGAGAAGAGCCCTGAGGCTGGATCTCCTACACGGAGCTGCGTCTACAGCCTCCCCAAGGGGAACCTCAGCCTCTCCGATGCTGGGACTTACTACTGCGCTGTGGCCATGTGTGGGGAGATGCTGTTTGGGAACGGCACATAGCTGGATATAGATGGTAACACCCAGTGTGGGGAGATGCTGTTTGGGAACGGCACACAGCTGGATATAGATGGTAGCACCCAGTGTGGAGAGTATATCTGCTTCAAAGTTTTATTTAGCTTATTCTGCTATTAAGACATTTATTTCTTTTTTTAATGTAATGAATTTTCTAATTTAAGTGCTTAAATTAAATTACACAGATGTTAATTTAATAATTATCCATCCATCCATCCATTTTCCAAACCGCTTATCCTATTGGGTCGCGGGGGGTCCGGAGCCTAATTTAATAATTATTTCAAATATTAATATCCATCCATCCATCCATTTTCCAAACCGCTTATCCTATTGGGTCGCGGGGGGTCCGGAGCCTAATTTAATAATTATTTCAAATATTAATATAAATTGTTAAAATGCAAAATACTAGAAGTTCATGTTAAAAATGGACTATTTACAAAACAACTGCTGTAATGTGTTATCGATTTGATCTTTAACTAATGTAATGTAAGCAAATGGGAAATGTGTCTCTATATCATTATGCTGAAATCTATCTCTTTGTTACAGGCTTTCAGAAGCTGCTGGATCCTCTTCACTCTGGCTTGCTGATAGTTTTATCTTGCAGCATTATTCTGAACGTTGCTCTCATTTGTATAAGATGTAAACTGACCTGTACACACTGTGCAGGTACGCTGCCCGGCTTTATGCACTCAGAAGGACAAAATGTAGATTTTAACAAATTATAGAAATATAAAATTGTTTTATGATAGATAACATTTTCATATTAAAACCACTCTTGCAGGTAATACAGTTTTAAAATCCATTATTAAATCTCACCTTATTTATATAAACCTTTTTGTACTGTAAGATTTACATTTTTGTATTATATCTTTCATATTTTGCAAAATCTATTGAAATATACATGTTGCAATAAGTTGCATATCAATAACTTTTATTACCAAGATCTCCTTTATAGCAATTTTATTATATATGATATATGAGAACAAATGACACGTATCCAAACATGCACACTTAAATTGACAGAAGTCATTTTTACTTTCATTTTTGAGACAAAAAGGATGTTGATTGCTTGAAAATTCGGAATGTTATCTGACCACGGTATGATACCGTGCGAAATTAAATAATATATTGATGTGTTATATATTTTAAACAGATGAAAAGAACAGTGATATATCAAAAGTGGAATGGTCACGCAAGCAAGTATGTAATAAATATTTCAAATTACAAATCGTCAGTAAAACAAATGAACCTCAGACTGATTTCCATCCTGGGATCAGCATTTTAAGTGCTATTTGTGAAAATAGGTAATAGCAAACCGATTTGATCCATCCAATTCTGCCATCTTTGTCTCCACAGTGCCATGACGAGGACACACTGAATTACGCTGCCCTGAACCTTAAGAAGCCAAAACCCAGGAGACAGAAGAAAGACGGGAATAATGACACTCTGTATTCTGACCTCCGCTACAGAGATTATGAATAAAGATGCTTCTCATTCATGTCAGTCACACAGAGTGTTCAGGGTGTAGCTTTAATAATGTTCAGAGGAGGGCAGGGGAGCCAGTGCTTCTGAGACTGAATCACGGGATTTTACGGAGCACCGGTGCTGAGTTTGGTGTCAGTGTGTTTGGGGCGCATTTTTACTGGAAGTGCAAATGTTCAAGCCAGACTGGGGGCTGAGGGAGGGGGAGAGGGGAGCCACAGAGATTATTTCTTCATGGCATGGGGGGGAATAAGCGGCTTTAATGTTGTGGAAAGGCTGAGTTGCTGCAATCAGTTCTTTGATGTCACACATGCTTACTTGTCTCCCTTGTGTACCATGCTGAATGGTTTGGGGCAAACGCACAGGGACTGATCGATTATATTAAACAGATGAAAGAAACTGAATGAAAATTTCAAGTGTTCTTAAATTACGTTTTTCATTTAATTGTGTGTTCTGGATGTATTTTTGAGTATATACATGTACCTGTATATGTACCTGTATATATACCTGTGTCGTTAATAACGATGTGGATAATTAAGAAAGAGGAGTTTTGTTTCTTGCTCCCTGTCTTGTTACTTGGCTCACAAACATACACACACATAGACACACACACAAACATACACAGACACACAAACACACACACACATAGACACACACACACACAAACACACATGCACACATGCACACACACACACTGCTACGGCTCTGTAAGAACACTACCATGCTCTTTTGTGTGAGTGGGGTGGGGGGTGTTAAATAAGATGAAAATGACAATGGCTGTACTTTTGTTATGTCAGTTGTGTTTCTATAGTCATTGTATCATATTCCACAAGCTTTTTATTCTACAAGATGTACAAGCCAGTCAGTGTATTCAGTGGGGTGTTCAGGAGTCATTAGGTTCTGAAAAATGTCTTGCATTTAAAACATAATGTACTTTTGAATACTTAAGTATTTTTAGATGCAAATACTCCAGTACTTTAACTGAAGTAAAAAATTAACTGAAAAACTTTGAGTATTATTTGACGAGGAGTATCTATACTTAACTCAAGTAGTGAAGTTGTGTACTTTGTCCACCTCTGTCCAAAAGTGACATACAGCTGTAAGCTGTTTGGGTTTGTTTGTCTGCTGAGTGCTTCTCTGCAGTGCTGCAGATGTTTCCACTGGTTAGATGCAGCTCAGGAAGACTGACCCACTGACTGCACTGTGCTGGACTCACTTTGCAAAGAGTAAAAACCACACAGACAGAACAATATCTGCTTCTTGTAAGACCCTGTTTCCTCTCTACCTCACCCAGGTCACGCTTTCAAGTATTCAGCCTAAGTTATTTTATCCAAACAAGCCACCATTATTATTCATGCAGCTGGACATTTGACTGGAGCACATGATTGCTACATATCACTACTGTACATGGAACGGAATGTACAGTTTTCACAACAGAACTTTAGAAAAGCAAAATTCTCATCAGTCCACATCTCTAACCACCACACATCCTAGGGCTCCCATTTATAATGGTACATTTTTGTTTTATTCACATTCTTTTTCATCACACAGATAAACACCATCCATTAATCTTACAGCATGTATCCTGGTCAGGGTGATGGGGACGACACCACCTATATCGAGTGTGATTTAAGGCCAAGACCTTAAAAGGGAGAGTCAAGACTGAGGCTTGTTACAAGAGCAGTGGGGCACAAAACAACAAACAACATCATTATGAATGTAAAAGAAATGGATGTATATATAAATATAGGGTAATAATAGAAACAAAAAATAAGAATATATTACATACAGAGGAATATTATAGGAATATTAAAATTAACTTATACACAATCCTTAACTTATACACAATCCTATTGCATGTAACATTATTGCTCATGTGCCAGATATTAGCCTCCCAAAGGAAGCTGCCACACAGGGCATAATGCACTGGCTCAATGCAACACTGCACATCAGTGAATAAGGAGGAACAATATTGCAGATCAGCAGCAGATAGAAACTGTATCAGAAGACAGTGAACAGGGGAAAAGTTCAATGAGCAGAGTGCAGATTATAAAGCCTGACTGCTGTGGGGCCCAATGACCTGCGGTACCGTTCTGTCACACGCCGGGTGTCTGAGTCTCTTACTGAAGGAGCTGCCCTTACGGGCCTCCATAGTCTGCTGGGGGGGTGAGAGGTGTCACATAAAATTGATGACAGCCTTGTTATCAGCCTGCTCTCATCCATCTACTCTACAGTGCCAAGGGACGCTCCTCCCTAGAGGAGTCTAAGCATGTGGACATTTGGGATAATGTGAGTTCAGAACTGGATGGTCAGCTGTACGACTTCCAGTCTGTAGGCAGACTCATCACCTTCAGTTATGATGGCAAACACAGTAGTATCACCTGCAAAATTCAGGATCTTCACTGGAGCAGCAGTGATTTGTGTAGAAATTGAAGAGAAGAGGGAGAGCACAGAGCCTGGAGGAGCTCAGTGCTGAGGGTCAGCGTGTCTGATGTGTGCTGTAAGCATACAGATGTCCTGCATTTGTGGAACATTTTGTTTGTGCTGCTGTTTATATGTGTTGTTGACGCTGCAGTCAGTAATTTTCCACTAGCAGTCTCACCTCTGCATTTTACAGGAAGACTGACCGACTGAGAGCAGGGTGTTTGTGTCTCTCTTCTCAGTGAGCGAAAACCACACAACCATCAGGTCCTCAGCTCAGGCCCACTGCTTCACTAGAAAAACCACAAAGGGTATTTTTATCTAAAAGTGGGTGAGCAAGTGAGATGTTATTGACAGCATGAATTTGTCTACTAACATTTTAAATTCAAACCTAAAAAGCAGTATGTCCAGGATGTCAGTAATTACATTTAGTCAGTATGAACAATTTGGGTGCAATAATATAGAATAATGTAGAATTTTGCATAATTCAGTTAATACCAGTAAGATACCGATCATTAACACTATAAGGTCATGTTGCTGAATCTCATTGTTAAAGTTAAATGAATCTACGCATTTTTATACACACAAGACTGTGCTTAGTTCATCTTTCAGTCAAAATCACACAGTGAGGCAAATCTGACCATCTTAATTGTTTTTGCTTGTGTGGAATGGCATCCCATGCAGGCCTGTGCTCTGTGCTTCCTGGGACAGGTCCCACCCTCTCCAGACCCCGATGAGAATTAGTAGTCGCTGGATAAAAGATTGACAAAAGATAAAAATACAAAAGTCATTCTTGCTGTCTAACCTCTGATTACTGCATGACATTTCTGATTTCTGATAACTGATAAGTAGAAAATATGTTTAGTCTCTTGCTTGGTGGTAAGAAAAAAGGAGAACCACAAAGAGCACAGTCATTTTCAAGGTTATTTCTCACTGGTCAGTGTGAAAGGCTGCGTCATTAATATAACGCCGGGCTCAGCACAGTGACTGCACCTGCGCTGCACTGTAGAACACAAGCCAGGCTGCAGACCATCAGCCCTGAAAGTTAAAACAGGACTCGTATGTGTGTCATGTGGTGTTTAATAAAAATTTACAGGACAGAACATAGTGGATTCAGTTTCCTTTGCTCTTACACTCCCAGTCCAAAGTGTGGCCACGACTGCTGTCAATGCATCTGTCTCTTTTTTCACCTTAATTTTTCACCTGTGTTATTCACCTTAATATCAAAAGGCTCCAAAGCAGTACAGTAATGCAGAACAAATATTGTAACTAACAAGGAAGTGGGGAGGTAATGGACAGAAGTGTTGGTTTTTGGTAACTCCACTCCTCTGACCTCCACTGTAATTTTAGGTTCCTTGGAACAATATTGTAAACCAGTCATCACACATCACACACATAAAGTCGACACCAACCTTAAGTTTGACACTCAGATAAGGTTAGTTGTCAAGTCAAGCTTTTTACAATTGAGGCAGTTGGCCAAAATAAAGCCAATTCTTTCTAGGCAGCACTTTGAGACAGTAATCCACTCTTTTGTCACTACTAGTTTGGACCACTGTAACGCCCTCTATGTTGGGGTTAGAGGCTCCACTATTGTTCACCTCCAGAAGGTTCAAAATGCTGCCGCACATGGAAATATGAGCATGTCTCCCCCATTTTAGCCTCACTCCACTGGCTGCCCGTACATTTTAGGATTCATTTTAAAATTCTGTTATTTGCTTTTAAAGCCCTCAGTGGTCTTGCTCCATCTGACCTCTGTGAGCTGCTTCACCCTTACACCCCCACCCGCTCTCTCAGGTCAGCTGATCAGCTGTTCCTGACGGTTCCTAAGACTCAGCGTGAGCTTAGAGGGGATCGAGCCTTTGCAGTCGCAGCTCCTAAAATGTGGAATGACTTGCCTTTTCACATTAGAGAGGAATCCCCTCTGTCCGTTTTTAAATCTCTTCTAATCTCTTCTCCTTCACCTTTGACACATTGTGAGATGTTAATTTTAATAGTAAATCTTATTTTAATCTTAGCCTTTTCTTTATTAATTAATTGATTTTTTTAAATTTTTATTAATGGCCTTTTACTCACATTGAATGTTTTGGTTTTTATTAAATTTCTTTTACTTCGTTTTTAAGTGTGTGAATGTTTTTATTTATTCCTTTGTGCAGCACTTTGGTCCATAAGGTTGTTTAAAGTGCTTTTCAAATAAAGAGCTGGATTGGATTACATTGGAAGATGGCTCAACAAATCTCTTTCACAGAATGTAAAATTCGACAGAGGGCGCAAGGTGACATTCTGTCAGGGGCCCAGAATTTTTAGCTACACCTCTGTGTTACTGTGTTTTTTTTGTTCTAGCCATCAATAACTCTGGAGTTGCTATATCGCCACCTGGTGGTGAAAAGATCAGACAAAAATATGTACACATGTTACCAACAGTTTGAAATTGAAGTGCAGAGTTAACAGGTTTAATTAATCGTCCCCACGGATGCCAGTCATGAAATTTGAGAATTGCAAATTAAAACACAGGAAAAAATCAGGAACACTACAAGATAAAATATTTAGCAAACACTCAATGTGCATCCAGGGTGACAAGGGACAACTGGAGGATGATATGACAATCTGACAGTGACATTCACAGCACTTTATATGTTGCCAAAAACAGAAAAGGGGATTAAAATCAAGAATCAGAAATCATGTATGAGGGTGGGGCTGCTTGGTGGTGCAGTGATTAGCACTGTTACCTCCCACCACTGGGACTCAGGTTCGAGTCTCCGCCTGGGTCACATGTGTGGGGAGTTTGCATGTTCTCTCTTGCTAAATTGGCCGTAGGAGTGCATGTGTGTGTGAATGGTGTGTGAATGTGCCTTGCAATGAGCTGCCCCCCCGTCCTGGGTTGTTCCCTGCCTCGTGCACAGATCCTGCCAGGATAGGCTCTGGACCCCCCGCGACCCAGTAGCATAAGCGGTTTAGACAATGGATGGATGTATGAGGGTGAGTCACAATGACGACAGCTGCTCTGTTGACTTGGTCCCAGGAGTCGTCAGCGTTGGTCTGCCGGGGCCCCCGTCCTGTCTGTGGAAGCACCCGTCTTGTTGGCTGTTCTCTCTGCCTGGGCCCCCTCTCCTGCTGCCTCACGTTTGGGTTGAAGTGGCTCCCCAGTGCTTCTGTAAAGCTCTTTGTGTATCTTAGAAAAGGGCTGTATAAATGTAACATTCATTCATTTATTCAAGGTCCCAGCCAGAAGAGTGCAGTACTACACTGTCCCCCACAGCCTGAATCAGCTGGATGTTATAGGATTAAGACACTTCCTGCATTAGGCCATTTACCCTCAGTGTATTTCCATACCCTGACAGGATGGATGACAATACTATGGCCCTAATTTTCAATACACAGTTTTCACAGGAGTCTCACCCTCATCCACATTCTCTGCATTCCTTATCTCATGCTTCTTTGCCACCCGCATCTCCTCTGCCTGCTTTGTCTCATTTTCCCACAATTGAAACACCGTCCAATTTGTCTCTGTTTTAGTTCTACCACATTAGTCCCTGAGCAACCAGTCTGATCCCGTTCCTCTAATTTCAGACGCATCTGGCTTATCTGATTGGGACTGAAGCTGCTGTTACTAGGAAAACCACATTCGTCCCACTGGGGCAGGTCTGACACCGCGTCCTTCCCATATGTCTCCCATAATTGTTGTACAGAATTTCAGCTGGAGTTCTTTCCCAGAAGCAAGTAATTTCACTTTAGCACCTGTTCAGTAAAAGTCAAGTAGGTCTTTAATGTTATTTTTAACTTTACACAGTTGAGTATAGTACAGTTACAAAAGAAACTGTTTCCCTCGGACCAAGGTGCTACTTAAATTAACAGAAGACTAACACATACCAACCTAGCAACATACTGTATGGTGCATAATGAGCAAAAACTGTGCAAACATTGCAGGACAGTGCAAAAAGAGAGGACAACTGACACCAACGAGCACAAACAGCACAGTAAACCCAGTACTGAGAAGGCGCAGTTTGGTTGTCCAATGAGGTAGCAATAAAAATAAATAAAAGTAACTGTAAACATGGCGACAATAAGATAAAAAATAGTAGTTAAATAATAAAGTGTGTTAATGAGTGTATGTGTGTGTGGTATCAGATTAGTCCCTGAGAGTTCAGTAGTCTGACGGCATGGGGGATAAAGCTGTTTGAGTCTGGCTGTAAAGGCCCGAATGCTCCGGGACCTATTTCCAGAAGGCAGGAGGGTGAAACGATAATGTGAGGGGTGGGTGGGGTCATCCACAATGGTGGTGGCTTTGCGGATGCAGTGTGTGGTGTGAATATCTGTGATGGAGGGGAGAGATATGTTAGGGTTATCTTCTTCTGAAGATGCGCTGGAAACAAACCAGTCTCTGAACACAGAACAACGCAGACAGCTGTGATGACGTTTTACTTGCTGCAAGGTGTAGGGAATCCACTTGCAGAGTCTCCGCAGTTTCAGCAAAATGATGGTTTATTGAACAGCAAAAATAATACAATGTAATACAGTGTAGAGACACACCGGGTACTGAAAGGCAGCTCAGATACAAATTGAAGACAGTTCTTCACCCCCCTTTATACCCAAAAAGGCCCTCCCCACCAAGGTGTTGTGTGTAGGTGTTGTGAGTGAATTTACATATAAAGAGTGACCCCCTGGAGTGTGAGGATCCTGAGACAGGGACGGGACAGGACAGGGTGGAGACTTTTATGATCATTGTAATTCAATTCTTATCACCTTATCTTATCCTTATCACCATAGTGGTGCCAACTGGAACCCCCATTCTCTCCCTGGCTTCCCCCATGATCATAAATTCCTAACATTGTCTGCATTCAAATGATCAACCAAGAACCTTGGGACATTTTTACCACTTTTCCTTACAAAGGGAAGCCCGGTCCTGACCTCGAGGTGTCAGCCTCTCAGTCGAACTCAGCCAACTTCGAAAGAGTAACTCCCCTCGCAGTGTCTTTTATTGAGGTACACAAACAGGATATGCAACTGACATTGAACATTGTTTGTCACCATATATGGGGTGGAAATATTCAAGCGACAGTTCTTGAGACGTGTTATTGCTCAATTAAGATCAAGCTGCGGCAGGGTGTTGTTTCTAAGCGTCTAGCAAAATGATGATAAAAAAAGTACATATTTCTCTAACACGATACTCCCAATGATTTTCTCACCTGTCATCACTATCTGTTGTAGGGACTTGTGATCTGAGGCGACACAGTTCTCAAAGCAGACCGTGATGCAGCTGCTCAGGGTGCTTTCAACAGTTCCCCAATAGAGTGTGAGAATGGGAGATGGGCTTTTCTGAGCTTCCGTGGAGAGTAGAGGTGCTGCTGTGCTTTCCTTACTATGGAGCTGATGTTGAAGGACCTGGTGAGATTCTCCGCCAGATGGACAACAAGGAATCTGGTACTCTCTACGATCTCCACAGATGAGCCATCGATGTGCAGCAGAGAGTGGTCACTCTGTGTTTTGTGTTCTTCTAACGTCAACAACCATCTCTTTGGTCAACATTCAGAGACAGGTTGTTGGCTCTGCAGCAGTCCGATAGTCATCACACTTCCTCTTTGTATGCTGAGTCACCGTTTTTATTGATGAGACCCACAACAGTCTTGTCATCTGCCTGATGTTGATGATGGAATTCGAAATGTGCATTGCTGCTCAGTTGTGAGTCATCGGAGTTAACAGCAGTGGGCTGAGCATAAAGTCCTGGGTTCCTGCTACAGCGTCTGAGCAGTTGCCTTCGTCGCCCATAGCTCCTGCGCAGCCCGAGCAGCCGCCTCCGCTGCCCCCTGCGGCCCCAGAGCCCGAGCAGCCGCCGCCTGCTTTGCCCGTAGCTCCTGAGCAGCCGCCTCCGCTGCCCCCTGCGGCCCCAGAGCCCACGCCCGAGGCGCTCCCTCCGCCTCAAATGACTGTGCCCCCTGGGGCTCTTGTTCCTGGCCCCACTCCTGTCCCTGACCCAGCTCCAGACTTTCCTGCCCTAGTCCCCGAGGAGGTCCCGGACAGTCTGACCACCGTGTGTGCCACGCCCCCTGATTATCCACGTGTGCTTCCCTGATCGTACCCAGCTGTGTCCGATTATTTTCAATCAGTCCTGTCTATTTGAGTTCATGTCTTACTAGAGTTCAGTGTCCGTCATTGAAGTCCGTCTGCGTGAGATGTTTCCTGCACCCCGTGTTCCTAATAAATCCCCGTATCCTGCCTGCCTTGCCTGTTTCCTGCCCGTCCGCCGCTCCCGTTAAATGGCGATCGTGACACAAGGCACACGCACATCAAGTACCAATGCAGCAAATACAGATGAACAATTTAGGAGGAATACTAGTCAAAGGAAGGAAGAAAAGCAGCCCACCCTATCTCATGGTCACGGACACAAACATCAGGGAGTGTTATGAAGAAGACATCACACTTAACACCATTGGTTTTATGCAGTGAATTACACCAGAGAGAGTTTTTACATTCTAGCTGTGTTACGTAACATTCCTCAGCCTTCAGGTTTTTTCCACACAATGCACGACATGCAGGGGTGCCAAACAAAACAGCGGAACTGCAGTGTAGCCAATTATTTGTTTCAGTAGTTTTAAGAAAACTAGAACATAAAATGTTTGTTTTACTTAGTCCACAAAAGAGTTTTTACCTATCTTAGTGTATTTTACATCACATACACTCTCGGTCCGTTGTGGAGTCCATCCCACTGTAGTTGGAGAATGCTGCCATCAGTCGCTTGGTGTAGCACTCGCAGGATTTACCAGGCTCCTGTTTAAACTGATGCATCATGCCCCAGTCCATGCGCAGGAGGACCAGTCTCTGAAGGGCTGTCGCATGGTGAGGCCTGTTCTGCCTGGGGTCCAGCAGGTCACTGGCAATGTCCTTCAACTCACAGTGGGCTTGCGTTCATAGTGGGGTACCGCAGGGTTCGATTTTAGGACCACTATTGTTCCTAATTTACATAAATGATATGGATACCAATATATACAGTAAACTGGTGAAATTTGCAGATGACACCAAGGTGGGTGGTGTAGCAGATACTGAATTAGTGGCTCAGCAGCTACAGCGGGATCTTGATTTAATTAGTGACTGGGCCGATACCTGGCAGATGAAATTTAACGTCGATAAATATAAGGTACTCCATCTAGGGAGCAGAAATATAAAGTACAGGTATTTCATGGGTGTCACTGAAATAAAGGTAGCTGATCATGAGAAAGACCTTGGTGTGTATGTTGATGCTTCCATGTCCCATTCTCGCCAGTGTGGGGAAGCAATAAAAAAGGCCAATAGGATGTTGGGGTATATCTCCAGGTGTGTGGAGTTTAAGTCAAGGGAGGTAATGCTAAGATTATACAATTCCTTGGTGAGACCTCACCTAGAATATTGTGTGCAGGTTTGGTCACCATATCTTAAAAAGGACATTGTGGCCTTAGAAAAGGTGCAGCGTAGGGCCACAAAAATGATTCCTGGTCTTAGAGGAATGTCATACGAGGAACGGTTACTTGAGCTAAATCTGTTCAGTCTCAAGCAAAGGAGATTGAGGGGGGACATGATCCAGGTATATAAGATTCTAACAGGTTTGGATGCTGTTCAACCAAATAGTTACTTCAGCATTAGTTTAAATACACGAACTCGTGGCCATAGGTGGAAATTAGCGGGAGAACATTTCAAGCTGGATTTAAGGAAGCACTTCTTTACGCAGCGTGTAGAGTATGGAATAGTCTTCCTGATAATGTAGTGCAAGCTGAATCCTTGGGTTCCTTTAAATCAGAGCTAGATAAGATTTTAACGACTCTGAGCTATTAGTTTAGTTCTCCCCAAGCGAGCTTGATGGGCCGAATGGCCTCGTCTCGTTTGTATAGTTCTTATGTTCTTATGTTCAACTCCTTCATCTACAGTGTCAGATGAGCAAACCTTATCTCCCCCTTGAGGATTTGGACATACCAACATAGGGGCAAGAATTTCTGCTACCTCGTCCTGCTGCCTGAGTGTTTCGCCACGGCACTTCTTCACCGAGAAGGAGGTAGAGTCGGGTGCTGAATGGTTATGATCCTCGTCTGCAGGGGGGAGAGGGGAAGGGGCAGGGGAACCACTGGCTACTCCTCCCTCGGTGGCATAAGGAGGAAGCTGCTGTTTGGGCAGCAATGCTTGGGCAGGAGCCACACAGTTTATTTCTGGGTATCTAATTAGCGGACACCATTAGGTCCCTTCAGGGGCTCCACAGACAAACTCATTGACAAAATAGAATTGTCACAGAAAAATTCTTTGTCACATGCTCAGTCGACATGGACTGTGTGCTATTTACATATTTTTGGCACAAACGAAATCTCATATGCATATCGATGTATCTTTCGCACAAGTGGACCTCCATCACTTTAAAGAGGGTAAACTCTGATCAGGAAATTTACGACGTCAGAATAAACGGATTTTTTAACAGAAGTAACTGACATGCCCTAATAAGGAAATGCATACAATCAGAATACAATATCTGTGGTTTTTAACAGTGGTAACAATCTGATAATGAAAGGAATCAGATCAACATTTCTATAGCATGTAACAGAGCTTGCTCCCCTCCAGAACTCATTGTTCCAGTAGTTATCTGAAATCATCTGCAGGAGCTATTCTTTTATTTGTATATTAAGCATAATTATTCATGAATATTATTGATTATGTTTATTTGTTTAATGTTTTTATTTATTCGTATTTATTGTTTATAATATAATGTTATATAGTATTGCAACACTTGAAACGAGAGGTACTTGCCTGCCTTAGTGATATTTACTATTGTCTAAGTGTATTCCCACCTGTAGGAGGCAGCAATGGTTGTTATTAAAGGTGCTGAGATTACGCGGCTCAGGGCTGAAGGTGCAAAGTGAAACAGTCATTGACCGTATTTGCCATGTGTGATGGTGTCTGCATATCGGCCCTTTTGCGCCAAACAAACCAGTTCAAAGTACTGTGTGTTAAAATATCATATGAATAAATCCTCTCAAGAACTAAACTCAATATCGTATCCTCATCATTCAACGCGTCTGACTTTTGCACCTCTTACCACAAGGCAGTGGATTACATGGGGAAATTACAAACAAGGAGAATTTAATCTGTTTTTCCTCTACATTGTCGTTATTCAGAATATTACAGACTATGAACAAAAACGGACAATGTAAGAAAATAAAAAAATGTGTATGACAGAAAGCTAGAGTATTTTTGCAATGGTGAGCACTAGCTGGTTTATGTACTAGCTCACACTCAAGAAACAGCATAAATGCTACTCATACACAGTTGGGGGGCAGGGGTCAGTCCTTGTGCCTGTAATGAGGTCACCAGTTGAAACTAACCCAGCCTCAGCACGTCTGTGGGTCCTTGAGCAAGGCCCTTAACCCCCAGCTCCCTGGGCGCCCCAACAGGTAGCTGCACTTCGCGGACAACTTACTCCACAAAGAGTAAGTTGAGGGAGACATAAAAAACACAATTTCCCCACGGGGATTAATAAAGTCCATCCATCTATGGAATATTATTTAGCACTATATAACGCAGAATATAAGAATTACGATTTTATAAAAAGTATGCCAAATATCCATGATATAATCATTACAATGTAAACATTATAATGTAATCAACACAATGGAACCAACTGAGTATGTATTTGCACCTTTTGTTAGTCTGAGTTTCTGTTAGCTACTTTGTTAGTCCTGAATCTATGAATATTCACATTTTTATCGCGTATATTTTATCACTATGTAAAAGGACAAATATATTATCAACCTTTTAGTGAGACAATGTGTAAACGGCTGAAACTACCAAGGTTTACTACTGAAGGAAGGGATTCACCTGAGTTCACCAAAAGTTCATGGCTGAGTATTTTTAAAAAACCAAGTGGAGCTGCTCGCGCCACTATTATGTTCAACCGAGAGGCCAAACGGTAAAAGAAATGACTGTCAAACTTATCACCTAGGGGTAAATATAAATCTATACAAATATCACCTGCATGCACATTACTTCTTTTACAATAACCAACTCCTGATCCATACTGTTAGTCGTGAAAAAAATAACTATTGTGTACATAGAGGCCCTGTGTAAAAAGATAACTGCCAAGGAAAAGATCAAAAACATTTATTTCAAGGATTCAAAGTTTTTATGGTCATGTACAGTGTACAGTGCAGTTCTTATTTGATTAACTTGAATGTCTTCACAGACAAGACGATTAAACAAATAAAGCAGCGCAACATTACAGTAACTAACAACAAACAAAGCTCACGAGTACTATTACAATATTCATATCATTTATTTAAATTTAATTTTACCAAGTAAATTAATTGAAAAGCAGTTACCGCTTTACCTGCTTCTCGGGAGAAATAGCAGATATACAAACGTCATGTATGTAACTAAAATCTTAAGCCAATAAGGGCAAAGTTGTGTCGTAATGGAGGCGGATCCAGCCTGTGCAGCCTGCTAAGAGGTGCTGCCTGATGTGTCTTGCTCTCGCGGAGTTTTGGTACCATGTGACATGGTGACGTAATGCAACGGGCGATAAAAAATATAACCATGATGCATTGCGTCAGGACCAGAATGCATTGCTTTAAGCTAGCGCTGTATGTGGGTGCATGAAGTGGAAAGCACCCAATAATAAACATAACATTTTTTTAAAAATGTTTTCTTCACCGGTGCAGTGAATTTAAATAAAGAGCTATGA
Organism: Brienomyrus brachyistius; assembly: GCF_023856365.1. Classification (NCBI taxonomy): domain Eukaryota; kingdom Metazoa; phylum Chordata; class Actinopteri; order Osteoglossiformes; family Mormyridae; genus Brienomyrus; species Brienomyrus brachyistius. The sequence continues at coordinate 140,710 of NW_026042518.1, read as the reverse complement.
TGGTGCTGCAAATGGCTTTGCATAGTAGTTAGTAGTAGCATTAGCCGCTGTGTGCGGCATTAGCTTTCTACAGTCCTTACAGATGGTTCGTGTTTTGTCTGTCTCCCTTTCGCCATTTATATTTTCCGCCGGGCACCCGAAATGCTGACACACAAAAGATTCAAAAGTGTCTGGGGTATCTACTATAGTAATTTAGTCAGATGCCGACATATTTACAGCAGCTCATTTGCAGCGCATTCGTGAAACGGCTTTTCGCTCCAACGAGAAATCTCGTCATGTTGTAATATCGCGAGATCTCGTGACACGCGTTTCACTCCCACTTCTTAGTAACAGTCATGATTTGATAAAGTGACAACCTGCGTAATAATTGGTAATACATAGAGTTTGCTATTGTTCAGGCTAGCAGACTGTTATGGCTTGAGGTTAATGGTGCCTGTTACTTGTGAATTTTCACATTTGCAGGGATCTTCTGCCTCGTGAACGTGAAACGGGTAATTATGCTAAAAGAAGAAAAAAGCAGAACTGCAATGTGTGTAAGGCTGGTGCTGATTTTTCAGTCTGAACACAGTAAAATTTATACAAATTACCTGTATTCAAACTTGTATTCTTTATATAGTTTGGTTAATTACTATTTAAAAGTTTTATCTGCGCTCCATTGTATAACTTATATTGGAGACTTGTATGTACTTTTCGATTGGAAATGGTTAGCTGTATACAGGGGCGCCGCTAAGGGGGGGAAAGTTGGGACAATTCTAAGGGCCCACGCCCTTTAGGGGCCCCCAGAGATCTGAATGGGTGTGATAGGGGGGCCCAACCTCATATTTTGTCATAGGGCCCAAAATTGCTAGCGGCGCCCCTGGCTGTATATACTTTGAATATTTTTATGATTAATTTCTTTGTTTATTTAATTTGGCAACAGATCTGCACTTTTAGCAGTATTGCTGTCAATTTTTGTGAAAGTTGTTACTAAATAAAACAAAAGAAGCAGACTTGTGTAAATCCTATATTGGTCGTGTATTCTTCCTGTAGCGTAGTGACAGCTTTTTGTACGGAAGCCGTGAACGGCTGTGCTTGCAAATATATTTTCTTCTGAATAATTAGAAGGATAAGCATATTTTGTCGCCGCCGCGAGATAGTCATGCCATACACAGCTCTGCTCGTTTTTGTACTGTAACCGTGTTACTTAATTTGCGAATCCATGAATTTAACGTTGACATTAAGTCAACATTGACATTGACAACGTTGACATTAAGTGTTGCACCTATCTAGTGTTTTACCGTGAAGGGCATGTTATATCTTGTCTCTAAGTCGCACTATGGTCCAGGGGAATGCTATGTCATATTAGAACATGTGTCGATGATGTGGCAATATAAATATTTTAGAATACTGTCAGTTTTAGTTTCAGAAATCCATCATTTGAGAAAAAAGGCCAGTCACGACAAATATATATGGAATATAACAACAGAGGTTAGCTGTATTTGTTTAAGTGTAAAGATGCACATAGAAACATGCATGAGCTCATCTGAGAATAAACTGAATGCAATGAAGATTTGTGACTCCTGCTGGAAAATGCGAATAGTGGCAGGGTCTTCAAGCAGTACATTTGTCTGAGAGTCAGTTAATATTAGGAAAGGCACCGTTTTTTTTTCAATGGCGCTAATTATCAAGAAGGAAATGGAGTACCCCAGTACCTGGTTTACGGGCACTGGAAGCTCCAGTATCAGTCAGACTTTCATGTAAGTATATGTGTGTTTAATGACTTGTGCATGTTTCATCTTTACCAGGGGCAGAGGGGAAACTCAATAAATAGCCTTCTCTCACACTTCCAGGCCTGCAGAACTGAGCATGTCCCCTGGTTTTGTGCATATGTCTGTAGGCTTTGAGTTTTTCCTATGGGGGCTTCAATTTCCTCCCAGAGTACAAATACGTGCAGATCAGTTGCATTGGGGAGTCCATACTGTGATGCTGAGTGGGTGTAGGAGGAGATTGAGAGATGAAACTCCGGATGATTTACTCCCTCGGCTAACTAACCAGAACAGGATCGTACCAATACCAAAATGATAAGTTTATAAATGTTTTTCACTACCCTGATTCATTCAGTTATTTCTGTTTGTTAATTCCATCCCCCAAGCAAATACATAAATAAACAAACAAATATTCAGGGGGAATGTGTCATAGGTGATAGAATCAGTGGATGAATCTAAAGAAAAAAAGTAATGATTTCTTTCTCTCCAAAACACAATGCACAAAACTCTTAAGTTAGGTAAGACATTGAAATTTTATGACAGTAGCATGATGCAGAGGAACAACAGAAGGAAAAATCTAACTAAACCTGAGTCAACTAGGACTAATTACACTAAATTAAGTGGAACACACAAAATACCTAAAACAACTTAATAAACAAGCAAGAAATATTACATTTGATTAACTATACTGATGCCTGAGGGAAGTTCTTGTGCATAATGCAGCAAGTATATACAGCTGCAGAGACACTACACATAGTGCAAATAAATTAAAAAGTATACAGTACACACACTGATTCCTGAAAAATCTAAATACCATGGAATACTAATGAAATACTGATGATGATGATAATAATAGAAATAATAATGAATTAGTTTAGGGTATTATGCAATTGACATGTACAATTAAAAAAGAAATTGCACCAGACATTTCCTGTGGCAAAGAAGGGTTGCTTTGTGCCACATTACTCAAGTCAATTCACTTTATTTTGTATAGTACATTTTCATAGCCTTACATTGTCTCAAAGCACTTTACTTTGTCCCTGCCCAATTGTCCCAGTGAGCAAGATCTAGCCTGAAAAATTAGAAAGCGACATTGGCAAGGATAAACTCAGTCATAGTAAGAAACCTTTGGAGGAACCAGAGTGAAAGGGGGAGCCCATCCTCCACAGGTCAGAAGTCACGTTAACAAAGTCCTGATTTATATGGTTTATATGGTTCAATTAGTTAAGTCCGGATGTAAATACAGAATAACTGGCAGCAGGGCACACAGGAAAGACGTAAACAGGCAGGAGGGCAGGCAGGAGGGTGGCACAGGCAGGACGTAATGGGCAGGAGGGCGGGCAGGCAGGGCAGCACAGGCAGCCAGAACTGTTTTGCCACTGCAGTTTGTTTTACAATTTCATCTGCATTTGTTCCCCCAAGGTATAACAGCAGCTAATTTATGAACATGCTGCTTTTCAGAAAAGAAGTTTAATTTCCAGGAGCATGACCAGTGCATACATTTAGTGTTGATGGTTCTTTGTAAAATGGATGTTCTGTACTTTTATTGATCTGTCCATCCATCCATCCATCCATCCATCCATCCATCCATCCATCCATCCATTCATCCATTTTCTAACTACTTCTGATGAAGTTCCGGGTTATGAGGTATCCTGAAGCCCAGGCAATATGGGACAAACACACACATGCACACACATAGGGTATACCTATCCTTATGGGGCCCGCTCATTGACTTCTATTGGATAAATGCTAACGCTAACTATGACAATCTTAACCCCCACCCTGCCCTAACCATAACCATAAGTAACCAAGCAAAATAAAAGAGGTTTTGCATTTTTAGTTTTTCCACAGCAGTCACAGATTTTTATAAAATAGAGTTTTCCTGGTTTTCAGTTTCGTGGTCCCCATAAGGGAAAAAAAAAACAGGTATTTATCACGCTATGGGGTAGGATAGGTATACCCGCTCGCACACACACACACAGACATGCACACAAATGGATAGATCACCACAGTTACTATGGATGTCGATCCTGCAATAATGAGACAGAACTATCATACTTAACAGGATCATATCCCTAGTTCTACATATGCATAATTATATTTAAAAAAGATCCCACGCACCTAGCACATGAGATGTTTGAACTTCTGCCCTCTGGTAAACGTTACCGCAGTATGCATTGCAGAACAACCAGATTTAATAAGAGCTTCTAACCCCAAAGCCATCAGAATACTAAATGCTAATGAACATACGTTTATGTGAAACCCTACTCTCTCTTACTCTCTGTGCACTTTATTACCACAACTGGTATTAAGTTTACTTTTTATTTATACAGTATAGTGCAATAATATAATCACGATTTGTGTGTGAGTGTGCCCTGTGATGGGCTGCCCCCCATCCTGGATTGTTCCCTGCCTCGTGCCCATTCCACATTCCGGGATAGGTTCCGGACCACCCGCGACCCAGTAGGATAAGCAGTTTGGAAAATGGATGGATGGATATAACTAACATAAGACAGACATTACACCTAACAAACAATAAACACGAAATAAAGGAGTGGATACAAAAAAAATGTAATGCAATGACCAGATTTAACACCTGGATTATGTCCCCCCTTAGTCTCCTTTGCTCGAGGCTAAACAGATTCAGCTCAGCTAACCTCTCCTCATTAAACATTCCTCTAAGACCAGGAATCATTCTCCCAGCCAAGCAAGCCTGAGTCCGGCTTCCACTCCCCCGATCCCCAGCAATGTTAACTTGGAAGGGCATATTCTGTATGCACAACTGAGACAACCCAGGTGGAGCTTATCGGCTGGCAAAATTGCCTTCAGGTATCACCCACCCTAGTGAGAGTCCAAGCTAGGGCCGTTCTCAGAACTCACCCTAAACGAAGTCCTGCTCAAAAGTTGTAATGACCGCCTGAGGTACCTGTCAGCCTTGCCCGTAATGAGTCAGTGGGTGTAGCCGGGCTGACACGCTTTTGGGCATCCAATTGCTGAGAACTCCCCTTCGGTTCTGACAAACTGTACGATCACAAGCAGTGACAGCAGAGCCACAGACAAGCTCAACCAACAGAGAGCGAATGGTAAGCACCCAGCACCCGAAGGGCTCAACTGATCACATCCAAACGACTTCCTGATGGGATTGTGTACGTAACTGGTTTACTGTTCTTAATAGTGGTTGAACTTCTATGCAAGTCCCCTTGTTGGGGGAGATGGAATGAATGAAAGCATAAGGTGAAATAAAACCTAAAATAAATCAAAAAGGTTAAACGGGAATCAAACCAAATGAATTGTGTTTCTTATTCAATTGTAAACATCAATTAGTTATGCAACAATAACCTAATTGGATGTTAATGTATTGTGATCAAACTGATTTAGTCTGTGAAGTTGATTCCTGCTTTCAGGCAAGAACCTGTGTGTCCAATTATGCGTGTTGTATCACCGCAGTTGACCACCAGAGACCCAACTCAGATGTTGTTAACCTACTATGGCGGACCACTAGAGGTGCAATTTCAATGGAGTGGCACTGCTATGGCTTGCCACTAGAAGCGCAATTTCAAAATTGAGTGGTAGTTCTATGCCTGACCACTAGAAGCGCAATTTCGAAATGGAGTGGTAGTTCTATGCCTGACCACCGGGGGCGCAATATCGAAATGGAGTTGTAGTTCTATGCCTGACCACTGGAGGCGCGATTTTGAAATGGAGTGGTAGTTCTATGCCTGACCACTGGAGGCGCAATTTCGAACTGGAGTGGTAGTTCTATGCCTGACCACCGGGGGCGCAATATCGAAATGGAGTGGTACTTCTATGCCTGACCACCGGGGGCGCAATATCGAAATGGAGTGGTAGTTCTATGCCTGACCACCGGGGGTGCAATTTCGAAATGGAGTGGTAGTTCTATGCCTGACCACTAGAGGCACGATTTCGAAATGGAATAGTAGTTCTATGCCTGACCACTAGAGGCGCGATTTCGAAATGGAGTAGTAGTTCTATGGCTTGTCACTAGAAGCGCAATTTCAAAATTGAGTGGTAGTTCTATGCCTGACCACTAGAAGCGCAATTTCGAAATGGAGTGGTAGTTCTATGCCTGACCACCGGGGGCGCAATATCGAAATGGAGTGGTAGTTCTATGCCTGACCACTAGAGGCGCGATTTCGAAATGGAGTAGTACTTCTATGGCTTGCCACTAGAAGCGCAATTTCAAAATTGAGTGGTAGTTCTATGCCTGACCACTAGAAGCCCAATTTCGAAATGGAGTGGTAGTTCTATGCCTGACCACCGGGGGCGCAATATCGAAATGGAGTGGTAGTTCTATGCCTGACCACTAGAGGCGCGATTTCGAAATGGAGTGGTAGTTCTATGCCTGACCACTAGAGGCGCAATTTCGAACTGGAGTGGTAGTTCTATGCCTGACCACCGGGGGCGCAATATCGAAATGGAGTGGTAGTTCTATGCCTGACCACCGGGGGCGCAATATCAAAATGGAGTGGTAGTTCTATGCCTGGCCACTAGAGGCGCAATATCGAAATTGAGTGGTAGTTCTATGCCGGGCCACTAGAGGCGCAATTTCGAAATGGAGTGGTAGTTCTATGCCTGACCACTAGAGGCACGATTTCGAAATGGAATAGTAGTTCTATGCCTGACCACTAGAGGCGCGATTTCGAAATGGAGTAGTAGTTCTATGGCTTGTCACTAGAAGCGCAATTTCAAAATTGAGTGGTAGTTCTATGCCTGACCACTAGAAGCGCAATTTCGAAATGAAGTGGTAGTTCTATGCCTGACCACCGGGGGCGCAATATCGAAATGGAGTGGTAGTTCTATGCCTGACCACTAGAGGCGCGATTTCGAAATGGAGTAGTACTTCTATGGCTTGCCACTAGAAGCGCAATTTCAAAATTGAGTGGTAGTTCTATGCCTGACCACTAGAAGCCCAATTTCGAAATGGAGTGGTAGTTCTATGCCTGACCACCGGGGGCGCAATATCGAAATGGAGTGGTAGTTCTATGCCTGACCACTAGAAGCGCGATTTCGAAATGGAGTGGTAGTTCTATGCCTGACCACTAGAGGCGCAATTTCGAACTGGAGTGGTAGTTCTATGCCTGACCACCGGGGGCGCAATATCGAAATGGAGTGGTAGTTCTATGCCTGACCACCGGGGGCGCAATATCAAAATGGAGTGGTAGTTCTATGCCTGGCCACTAGAGGCGCAATATCGAAATTGAGTGGTAGTTCTATGCCTGGCCACTAGAGGCGCAATTTCGAAATGGAGTGGTAGTTCTATGCCTGACCACTAGAGGTAACCAAAGATATAGCTAGGCGGTTGCCGACGCTAGATGAGTGACACACACATTTAATGCATGCGCATGCTGCTTGTGGCCTTCTTCTGTGCCTTGCACAGTATAAAACCCCTTAAAACAATTACTGAAGCGAGACGGCGCACGCGTTACGGCGACAGATTTAAATTGTGAGTGCACTATATCTCGTCGCAAATGGTGCTTAACCACGGCGGGTCTCAAGCACAGGAGACTCCCAATTTCTAAATGACACACACTTGGCTCACAGCGCAAAGTTGTGTTAAACTTGCTTTGTCTAAAGCAGGCACACACATACGAGTATGATCCTGATAGGTAACTAAGCTATCGGTCTTATGTCCAAGCGCAACATAATTTAGGTTAGAACCTCATAACAAGTATTCCCGTTCGCTAATAGAGAGATCTCTCCCAGGATATATAGAAACGGAGACACTCGTCCGAATTGAACCTGGAAACAAAGCGCTACATCTGAGAATCTCGTCAGACATAGGGTTAAAGTTTACTGCAGTTTAATACGAAAGAACTACAATGAAATCACCGAAAATAAAACAAAATAATATAACTACTAATAATAGAAATAAAAATAACTATAATAAGCCCATATGATCCCGCTTAAATGCCTTCAGATTGCCATGAGTGCGACTTTTGCAACCAGTTGACAGTAGCGCTTCTTCACTGCACGTTCGGTCATAAAAAGTTTAAATTGTGTGCTCAGAATAAGTTTAAACCTTGTGCCTTGTGATTATTAACCAATTTTTATGCTGAATGGTCGGCTCAAACTCAATTGCGAAACACCGTGAGTCTGTTAATGTGTGACTTAAATGGAACTCATTAATAACCAGTATCACGTAATAACCTGGGTTAGAATAGAAGGCTTGTCCAACGAGCTGCGTCACCAGGTAATGTAAACGATCGGTAGCGAAGCTCCCCTCACGGCCAATGAGAGAGAGTCTCGCGATATTTCAGGCGAATTTGAGGTTTCAGAGCGTAGATCGCACAGGCAGGGATTCTTGTGAGCACTCAATGAACGGAGGCTGAAGTTGTGTAAAAGACATGCATTTATTCCTATAACTAACATAAGACAGACATTACACCTAACAAACAATAAACACGAAATAACGGAGTGGACACAAACAATGTAATCATGAAAATGCAATGACCAGATTTAAAATGAGTAACCTTAAAAGGGAAAATACTGTTCTGCAAAGCAAGCAATTTGTGGAAATACTGTCCTAAAGTAATATAGCAGGTGAATAGGAGTTTAGGTTGTTATAAATGAAAGGAAGTTTGTTTACTTGGTTGCAGAGTGGGGGGGGGGGGGTCTTGGCAGTTGGTTGCGGAGGCTGATGAGCTGATGGGTGATGGCACTCAGGGAGGCGCGGTGTTTGCAGCGGTTGTTGGAGTGGAGCCCCTCTGATTCCCTCTCCTGGTGAAGCTTGGGCTTGGTTGCAGTTCTCTGTCCAGCTGGGTCTTCACTGATAGGCTTCAGGAGGGCTTCTTGTGGGCTTCTCTTCTCTTGGGCTGATGTTCTCTGCCTCTCTTCGTGCTGATGGTCTTTTGTTTTCTCCTCCCTTCTGTTTCTCCTCTCCTGGCTTTGTTCTGAGGTGCCAGGTTTTATAGTGTAAAGTTCGTGAATAGGAGTGACCAGGAATTCGACTCCTGGACCAATGGCTGACCATCCATTTGGCGGGCTTTCGGAAGGGGGTCTGTATCAGTCCTTTTGAGATTTATGACCAGAGTGATTTCCCTTGTATTGATGATTTTCGTTAGGCTGGTGTAACTTTTGATATATTCACTTTCGTGGTAACCACTGACCAGATTTGGAAACTGGAGTGATTTTCCATCGGTTTGATACCAAACATGCCATAGCAGCCTAGCGGTTCACACCTCATACCATCTGTAATGATTAATTAATGATTACTTATATTATGTCGTTATGTTATATTACTCACACCTTATTTTATGCCTCACAATCTATATAATTGTAAATATACTGTGTAGCTGCTGGCGCGTTCCAAACTAAATCTCATTGTACTTACAATGTCAATAAAAACATCCATCCATCCATCTAGGCAGGCCAGTGTCGCCTCCATCCTTCCTGAAGTCAGTGATTCCTTTGTCTTTGTGCTGTTTAGTGCCAAATTGTTTGCTGAACTCCAACCTATCAGTTTCTGGACCTCATCTCTGTAAGCTGACTCATAAGAACCAAAGAGATTTACAAATGAGAGGAGGCCATTCGGCCCATCAAGCTCCTTTGAGGAGAACTTAGCTAATAGCTCAAAAATCTTATCTAGCTCTGATTTAAAAGAACCCAGGGTTTTAGCTTGTGTTACAATAACAGGAAGACTATTCCATACTCTAACTACACGCTGTGTACAGAAATGCTTCATCAAATTCGTTTTAAAATGTTCTCCAGCTAATTTCCACTTATGGCCACGAGTTCTGGTATTTAAACTAACATTGAAATAGCCATTTGGCTGAACAGCATCCAGACCTGTTAGAATCTTAAACACCTGGATTATGTCCCCCCTTAGTCTCCTTTGCTCGAGGCTAAACAGATTCAGCTCAGCTAACCTCTCCTCATTAGACATTCCTCTAAGACCAGGAATCATTCTCGTTGCCCTACGTTGCACCTTTTCCAAGGCAGCAATGTCCTTCTTAAGGTATGGTAACCAAACCCGCACACAATATTCTAGGTGGGGTCTTACCAAGGAATTATATTATCGTAGCATCACTTGCCTTGTCTTAAACTCCACACACCTAGAGATGCAATGTGCCTTCTCGCGTGGTGTTCCTGCAGAGGGAGTCTGTGAGTGCTGGAGATTGGGGGAGGGGGCAGTGTGGCTATGTCTGCTCTGTGTTCCTCCAGACGAGCAAAGAAGCTGTTTAGCTCCTTTGCTAAAAGGGCGTTGCTGTTAACAGTGACGGTGTTGTTGCCTTTGAAGTTTGTAATGTGTTGTATTCCCTGCCACACCCACTGTGGGTTGTTGTATGTGAAGTAGACCTCTATTTTCTGTTTCTCTGCCTGCCTGGCAACCTTGATGCCCCTATTCAGGTTAGCTCTGGCTGCACTCTGTGTTCTTGACTGCGCTGTCTTGTCCTGTAGTATTGTATTGTTGCTCTTGTGTTTATCTTGCACTTTCTCCCTCTGTTTGTGCTCCTTTCACTCTGTATAGTTCTATCTTGCCCGCACTTGTGTCATCTTGTGTTGTTTCTGTTTTTCTTCTTTGTGTTGCACCGTGGTCCAGGAGGAACAATGTTTCCTTTCACTGTGTACTGTGTATATTGCTGAAATAACAATAAACCCACTTGACCACCTGCCTCAATTCATCCTGAAGAGTTTTCCAATGTTGTTCAAAGGTCTGTTTGTTTCGAGTGAAGGACACGCCCCTGGACGTGCTGGATAAGGGGACCACAGATCAGTGTCCTCAGTCCTGCTTCTCCCTTCAAAGCTGAGAGGAAGATGACCCGCCTGCTGCTTCTGGTTTTGGCTTATGGAGCTCTGCTTATCTCCACAGAGGCCCAGCAAGATTACCACAGTCTCCCTGCACTCACAAGACGGCCATTAAACTCGCAGTCGAAAATGCTCATCAAGGAACCCGTCAGCACATGAATTTCTATAACATCCAGGGCCGTCCGAAGGTAACTGCTGAGAAAGTGTTTACAAAAGTGTGAAACTTTCATCATCTGCAAGCTGAACTAATGAGTATCACATTGATTTTGATGTTTTAATTTCAATGCATATGATGCTTAATGTCTCTTCACAATGAAAGTGATGGTTGTATATCTCAGCCCTGGTCAATTTTACCTTCTCACAGTTTCTCTCTGAATCTGCTGCAGTCAAGTCTGTGACAGTTTGCCATTTTTTGGGTGATTATTGTTTGTTATATTGCCTTTAAAACAGTTGTAGGCAATTTTGTATATAACGTGTTTATGTGATTTAGATCAGCAGTGAATACATTGACATTGAGATTCTCTTGAGAGCAACAAAATGTCCAAAGTCAACTGCAACAGACCATCGGGCTGACTGTATTTTCATGGACAAGAGGGTAAGTAAAGAGTCACTGTGACTGTGAGCATTGGACATATCAGTTAGCAAATTAATTTAGGTTCATGTTAACTTTTTTGATGCCCTGCGGGGGAAAGTTAGCCAACAATAAAGTAACAAATACATAGGTGGCCTCAAAGAGCCAGTTCCTTCACCTTATTCTCAAATTTTAGTAGGTTTACAGGCTTAAAGGCTGGATTACCAGGCAGAAGCAAATGCTAATCATCTGAGGGGTGACCTGTAGATTATGCTTCGAGCTATGAACCCTAGCTGGCCTTATTTAAAGACCTGTGGGCTGTACTACAAAGCGGGTTTTACATACCCAGAGTTAACTCAATCGAGCCAGGTTAACTAAAACTCATTGTTGAAATCAGCCTTAAATGGCAGTGTGGTGTTTTGTGGTGAAAGGGCAGGACTTAACTCTTGTTTTAATTAGAAAGCCAGTAATTAAACCTGGTCAGAGCAGGGTAGATGTGCAGTGTGAATTACCCTTTAAATTTACCTCTTTAAATAGTGAACTACAGGACCACTTAGCTTGATCGGAGGACAGTATTTTAATACAGAGCAGTGTTCAGTTAAACGGGATTTGTTGTTCATACTTTTAGATGAACTTGCTTTGTATAATATAGCCTTATGGTGACCCTGCTTTGGAAGCTCTTTCCTCTAAAATTGTTCTGTGTCATTAAACCCTGCACTCCAGCAGCTCTGCCTTAAATCATTAGATATATCTTTACTACACCTTCTCTCACTGTATTTATTGCCCACCACTCTTTAAATACTGTTTTTGTGTGTCTGTGTGTTTTTGCAGCCATTCATTAACTGTAGAGTTTGCAGCAGACGGTCTGGTAATGATCTTACACATCCATCAAATGACTGTGTACCAAACAAGAAAGTGGATGAAGTAAGTGTAGAGAGTCTTAGCATTATGGAAATGTAACAGGTGTGTGAATTGTGTCTAAACATGTGGTTAAACTTTGATTGTGTTTGTACATGCAAAAATTTGATCAGAGTACTGTTTATTAATGACAATGTTACTTTTAATCTGAACAACAGTGGCAGCACCAAGGAAAAGCTTGGGGGGGGGGCTCTAGCTCCTCCTCCAATGACCATAGTACCCCCACAGCACCCCCAAAATATTGGTTTCATTTTTTCTTTAACTATCTGTAAAATCTGTATATTGTGTAAGACATTTTTGCGGTTTTTACAGCATACTTGTAGTGTATTTTTTCTTCAAAGTACACATAGAGGCTCTGTGAGCTAGACGTTAGAATTTCATATTTTATCCTATTTTATCCATGCTGTAGCTTATCGTGCTGTGTGCTTCTATACACCATCTACATAAGCTGAAAAGCTAAAGCACCCGGTCTAAATAATCTCACTCCCCTATAGCACCTGTAGCATTAAGTCACTGGCGCTGCCACTGCTGAATAAACGACTCCAATCTGACTAAACCGCTTAACTTTTCCTCCCCATGTTACATTTCAGGACAAACGACGTAATATGTGTCCTTCTGATAAACCTCTTCTCAGACCTAAAACTGCCTTGGCTTCCAAGGACACTAAAGAAGCTGAAGGAGACCGTCTGACTGTTTCTGATGGCTGATGGTCCTGCAATGTGGACCAGAGGAGGAAACTGGGAGGGAAAATGCTTTGCTTTATATCATGCCCACCCAAAGCCCCCAGTGAGTAAGCCATAGGCGCCGATAGGATGGAAAAACTCCCAAGAAGGAAGAAACCTTGGGAGGGACCAAACTCAAAGGGGGAGCCCATCCTCCTGGGGCCGGCAAAGTGTAGGTGCAGGATCACAAAAAAACTTGACGAGAGAAACGAGAGAATTCGACTGTCCCTCACAAAAACTGTAAAGTTTTAGTGGCTAAATTGCTTTTTCTATGCCTTTTCAAACAGGAGGAGATTTGTTTGGCTATACGTAGAAATTTTCTATACAATTTAGACAGCACAGAATCATTAACCTACTTTAATGCATTTATTAATACAACCACATATTTCACACATTTTGACATCAGTCATGCAGTGAAGATACAGTCTCTTTATTTCTTGACGCCAACCCTCCCCATTAATCCGGGCTTGGGACCGACACCTAGTTGAGCTGGCTTTCTCCCTTAAGTGGCTGGGTTAGGCTAAACTATGCACATATTTATGAAGACTACTATAAATTTATAAAGACCTCCCTAAATATGTAGTCTAACAAAACGCAGTTTAAAGAAGGTAGCCTACCTGGTAAACAAAGAAATTAAAAGGCCCACAGCATATAATCGGGCTATATCCAAGCAGTTTTTAAGAACGTAACCTACATGGCGAAATTGAATTACTTTCTGGACCAACAAACGCAACCAGACATGAACATTATGCACCTTCCTAGTCTTGATGTATGTCGTCATACAGATGAGGACGTTAAGGCAGCCTTTAGGTCCGACCCATCATGCACTGCAGTTTTTTGCAAATTCCTCAGATGGAAAACCATTAAATACCTCTTCTATTACCTTATATTACCTTATATTCATGTAATAAATATACAAATATCAATTAGTTGGAAATCAGCCAGACAGACGTAATTACTACAAATGGTTTCCACTGTATTTGTGACTCTGAGTGCCGCAGGCTTGGATGCAGTGCCGCACCATTTTGGGCATGCACTGGCATGCACTGGCCAATCATGTAGCACTTCTCTCATAAATATTAATGAGACATCACCTACCACCCTGCAAAAAAGAAATTTGCCGCTCGTCCCCCTGCACATGAACCAACATGGCTGTCTCAACCAGCGGAGCTCCGGAGCCTCTGGAGAAACACGCGGCAAAAAAGGCTCGCATACGGTCTTCCAGAGTTTGGGAATACTTCAGTCATGACACCTTTTCTGCGCCTCTACTGTAGCTGGCGTTAATGACGCTGTTTCAGCCATTTTATATTTTCTGTTTACTTATTCTGTCATGTAAGACTGAGACAAATTATCGTTTACGACTATTCTTACACACTGTAGCCTGACTTGCTGACTTAAGTAAGCTTAACTATAAGCTACCTTTGCTAGTGTTTGTGAATAACATGTTTCTCTAGTTATGAAATTATTCCATGTTTTAGCATCTGTTTCAACATTAAAGTCAAATTGGTATATTGAAATATGTAAAAACTATTGAACTATTAGCTTAAGTCTAACATAGAAAATCCTACTGAATCTCTTAAGATTTTCCTTTTTTGTTAATGCACTAATGTTTAAGAAGTGTCTTAAATTGAATTTCAGATTTGTGTGTGGGTGGGAGTGGGTGAATTGTATTAAATTCATACATTCATTCTTTTGGCTCAGACATTACTGACCTAAAACAAATTGAGGCATTGGGTAAGTGCTTAAATTAGCTACTAAATGGCAAAAAATATTCTAAATATCACATTTTCCATTCTTCGGTATAATTTTAATGAATCACCTATGCTGCCAAACATTAACGCATAGATTGTCACAACACTCTATGTTTTAGTTCTTCTTTATGTGTATAGGACGGTGTGATGGTTCTGGTGGTGGGTGTGGCCGACGCTGCTCGCGATGTTTGGCTATGCTGCAGTCCCAGGGACCAAGTTGGAACACATTTCCACCTTCAAGCTTAGGTGGAAAAACGGCACCGAGACCCAGCAGCAGGACAACTTCTTGTCCAGACAACCAGCCCTGCTTCATCATTGAAGTAAGCCCTGTGAACAGGAGCGAGATGTACTTCTGCAGTGGATGTTATAGCGGAAAGAACATCCCCATCCTCACGTCTGCCGGAGTGCCCCCTCAAGTGGGTGTGTGACTTAACTCGATGGATGAATTGGACAGAATGTACTGTTACTAGAGGTCGACCGATATGGGTTTTTCAAGTCAAGGGTCAGGCGATGGCCGATATATGCTGCTGATTTTTTTTGGCCGATAATTGGACGTTTTCCCCTCTATTTGCATGGTAAAATATCACACTAATAATAACAAACGATACACAAAATTTCTCAATTTAGCATTTATTGAATACTCAACTTGGAAACAATAACACATTTATAAACAATAAAAATAGCAGCATCAGAATCTCTGTTAGTGCACAATATAGCAGCAAACTCCTCATGTTTGACGGAAGGAAATTTGTAAACAATACAAAAAGGAATAAGCATGTTATCTTTAGTTGTAATCCCACTTCCAGTCCCTGAGTCTTACTCACCACACTCATACTTCACAGCAAACAGACAGCAGTTAATTAACCAGAAGAGAAAAATGCAAAAACACAACAGAACTTGTAAATAATAACAAACTAATAGACAATAAAAATAGCAGCATCAGAATCTCTATTAGTGCCAAATATAGCAGCAAACTCCTCATGTCTGACGGAAGGAAAATTTGTAAATACACAAAGGAATGAGCACATCTTCAGTTTTAATCCCATTTCCAGTCCCTGAGTCTTCCTCATCCCACAAGCAGGCAAGGCATGTCACCCCGGTTGTGTGACACTTATTTTATATAATAAAATAAGTGCCCCCTGCGGCCCCAGAGCCCGAGCAGCCGTCTCCGCTGCCTGCAGCTACCGCGCCCACGTCCGAGGCGCTTTCCCTGCCTGCAGCTCCCGGGCAGGCGCTCCCTCTGCAGCCTGCAGCTCCAGTCCCTGGCCCCACTCCAGTCCCTTCTCCCCCTGTGACTCTGGTACCCTCACCCCGACGAGCCCGACCCCGGCCGCAGGTCCTTATGTCTGTGTCCCATAAGGGGAGAGGACACAGACGCACGGCTGGGGTCCCACCCGCCCAGCCCCCTGGCTCGCCCTCCCTCGCCGGCGCTAGGGCTTGGTCGGCACCTGCGGGTCCTGGCCCTCCGGGTCGGCTGTCGTCTGCGGGTCCCCCTCCGCGGCCTCGTCGCCCTGCCTCGGTCCCTCCTCCGGCGTCTTATCGGTTGCCTGCGGGCCCCCCGACGGCGGCTCCTCATTCGCCTGCTGGTCCTCCCGCTCTGGCGTGTCGGAGGACGTCGCCGTCTGCTGCGGCTCCCCCTCTCTCCTTGCCCTCGCCAGGGTCCCTTCCAGCTCCTTCGTCCCCTTCCCTGGTCTCCCCTCCGACTCCCTCCTTCGTCCCTGCGTCTGTCCCTCACCCCGTCTCCTCGGCCCCTCCGGCTCCGGCCTCCCGGCCGCCTGCAGCCCTTCCGGCTGCCTCCCATCGCCCGCTGGGTCTCCCTCGGGCTCCTCTTGGTTCCCCCTCCTTCTCTCCCTGGCCTCCCGTCTTTGTCCCTCCTGCCTCTGCTCCCCCTCGCTTTGTTCCTCCTGTCTCTGTCCCTCCTCTCTTTGTCCCTCGTCCCTCTGGCTTCTGCTCCTCTTTCCCCGATGTTCCCTTCGTTCACTCCCGGTCCTTTTGTCCTGCCTGTTCCCTCCGTGTCCCCCTTTCTGATCTGTTTCTCTGCCTTTCCTGTCTTATGTCAAGTCTTGTCCTGGCTCCTTCCCCTGTGCCAGTTCTGTCTGTCCGTTCTGTTCCCTGTCCCTCATTAATGAGGTTTTATATAGATATACATATATGCCCGGCTTGTCCGCTCCTCGTGTGTGCCACGCCCCCTGATTACCCACGTGTGCTTCCCTGATCGTCTCCTGCTTTGCCCGATTACTTTGATTAGTCATGACCTATTTTAAGTCCTGGTCTTACCTGTTTGCCCTGTCCGTCATTGTAGTTTGTCAATGCCTGCGTTCCGTCCTGCTCTACCCGCTCCGTTTCCCCGATTAAAGACCCGTTTTCACAAACACAAAAAAAACTATATGTATACATATACATACACTGAACAAAAATATAAACGCAACACTTTTGTTTTTGCTCCCATTTTTCATGAGATGGACTTAAAGATCTACAATTCATTCCAGATACACAATATTACCATTTCTCTCAAACATTTCTCACAAATCAGTCTAAATGTGTGATAGTGAGCACTTCTGCTTTGCTGAGATAATCCATCCCACCTCACAGGTGTGCCACATCAAGATGCTGATCTGACATCATGGGTAGTGCACAGGTGTACCTTATACTGCCCACAATAAAAGGCCACCCTGGAATGTGCAGTTTTGTCTCACAGCAAAATGCCACAGATGCCACAAGCATTGAGGGAGCGTGCAATTGGCATGTTGACAGCAGGAATGTCAACCAGATCTGTTGCTCGTGCATTGAATGTTCATTTCTCAACCATAAGCCGTCTCCAAAGGCGTTTCAGAGAATATGGCAGTACATCCAACCGGCCTCACAACCGCAGACCACGTGTAACCACACCAGCCCAGGACCTCCACATCCAGCAGGTTCACCTCCAAGATCGTCTGAGACCAGCCACTCAGACAGATGATGCACGGCCCCATGTTGCAAGGATCTGTACACAGTTCTTGGAAGCTGAAAATGTCCCAGTTCTTGCATGGCCAGCATACTCACCGGACATGTCACCCGTTGAGCATGTTTGGGATGTGCTTGACCGGCGTATACGACAGCGTGTACCAGTTCCCACTAATATCCAACAACTTCGCACAGCCATTGAAGAGGAGTGGACCAACATTCCACAGGCCACAATTGACAATCTGATAAACTCTATGCGAAGAAGATGTGTTGCATTGTATGAGGCAAATGGTGGTCACACCAGATACTGACCGGTTCTGAGTCCCCAGACCCCCAATAAAGCAAAAAACTGCACATTCCAGGGTGGCCTTTTATTGTGGGCAGTATAAGGTACACCTGTGCACTACCCATGATGTCAGATCAGCATCTTGATGTGGCACACCTGTGAGGTGGGATGGATTATCTCAGCAAAGCAGAAGTGCTCACTATCACACATTTAGACTGATTTGTGAGAAATGTTTGAGAGAAATGGTAATATTGTGTATCTGGAATGAATTGTAGGTCTTTAAGTCCATCTCATGAAAAATGGGAGCAGAAACAAGAGTGTTGCGTTTATATTTTTGTTCAGTATATATATTTATGGGTGTATCGAGACTAGATGGTCAGTATGGATAACTAAGGTGCACTAAAACTGGGTGAGCAGGCAAGGCATGTCACCCAGGTTGTGTGACAATTATTTTATATAAATGTATATATGTATATATATATTCCATCCACCATCCCTCCTTTACGGAGAACTGCGTTATTTTTATTGTCCATTACGAAAAAAATAAAAAAACTATATATATATATATATATATATACATATATATTTATGGGTGTATCGAGACTAGTTGGTCATTATGGATAACTAAGTTGCACTAAAATTGGGTGAGCAGGCAAGGCATGTCACCCAGGTTGTGTGACAATTATTTTATATATATGTATGTATATATTCCATCCACCATCCCTCCTTTACGGAGAACTGCGTTATTTTTCTTTTCTATTGCTAATAAAAAAACTATATATATGTACATATATATATATATATATATATGGGTGTATCGAGACTAGATGGTCAGTATGGATAACTAAGGTGCACTAAAATTGGGTGAGCAGGCAAGGCATGTCACCCAGGTTGTGTGACAATAATTTTATATATATGTATATATATATTCCATCCACTATCCCTCCTTTATGGAGAACTGCGTTATTTTTATTGTCTATTGCAAAAAAAAACACAAAAAAACTATATATATATATACACATATATATTTATGGGTGTATCGAGACTAGTTGGTCATTATGGATAACTAAGGTGCACTAAAATTGGGTGAGCAGGCAAGGCATGTCACCCCAGTTGTGTGACAATTATTTTATATAAATGTATATATATATTCCCTCCACCACCCCTCCTTTACGGAGGACTGCTTTATTTTTAATATCCATTGCGAAAAAAAAACACAAGAAAAAGAAAAAATATCTATATATATATATACATATATATATATATATATATATATATATATATATATATATATATGGGTGTGTCGAGACTAGATGGTCAGTATGGATAACTGAGGTGCACTAAAATTGGGTGAGCAGGCAAGGCATGTCACCCAGGTTGTGTGACAATTATTTTATATATATGCATATACATATTCCATCCACCATCCCTCCTTTATGGAGAACTGCATTATTTTTATTGTCTATTGCAAAAAAAAAACAGAAAAACTATATATATATATATATATATATATATATACATATATATTCATGGGTGTATCGAGACTAGATGGTCATTATGGATAACTAAAGTGCACTAAAATTGGGTGAGCAGGCAAGGCATGTCACCCAGGTTGTGTGACAATTATTTTATATAAATGTATATATATATATATATATTCCATCCACCATCCCTCCTTTACGGAGAACTGCGTTATTTTTCTTTTCTATTGCTAATAAAAAAACTATATATATATACATATATATTTATGGGTGTATCGAGACTAGATGGTCATTATGAATAACTAAGGTGCACTAAAATTGGGTGAGCAGGCAAGGCATGTCACCCCGGTTGTGTGACAATTATTTTATATATATATTCCATCCACCATCCCTCCTTTACGGAGGACTGCTTTATTTTTAATATCCATTGCGAAAAAAAAACACAAGAAAAAGAAAAAATATCTATATATATATACATATATATATATATATATATATATATATATATATATATATATATATATATATATATGGGTGTGTCGAGACTAGATGGTCAGTATGGATAACTAAAGTGCACTAAAATTGGGTGAGCAGGCAAGGCATGTCACCCAGGTTGTGTGACAATTATTTTATATAAATGTATATATATATATATATATATATATATATATATATATATATATATATATATATATATATATATATATATATATATATATATATTCCATCCACCATCCCTCCTTTACGGAGAACTGCGTTATTTTTCTTTTCTATTGCTAATAAAAAAACTATATATATGTACATATATATATATATATATATGGGTGTATCGAGACTAGTTGGTCATTATGGATAACTAAGTTGCACTAAAATTGGGTGAGCAGGCAAGGCATGTCACCCAGGTTGTGTGACAATTATTTTATATATATATGTATATATATATTCCCTCCACCACCCCTCCTTTACGGAGGACTGCTTTATTTTTAATATCCATTGCGAAAAAAAAACACAAGAAAAAGAAAAAATATCTATATATATATACATATATATATATATATATATATATATATATATATATATATGGGTGTGTCGAGACTAGATGATCAGTATGGATAACTAAAGTGCACTAAAATTGGGTGAGCAGGCAAGGCATGTCACCCAGGTTGTGTGACAATTATTTTATATAAATGTATATATATATATATATATATATATATATATATATATATATATATATATATATATATATATTCCATCCACCATCCCTCCTTTACGGAGAACTGCGTTATTTTTCTTTTCTATTGCTAATAAAAAAACTATATATATGTACATATATATATATATATATATGGGTGTATCGAGACTAGTTGGTCATTATGGATAACTAAGTTGCACTAAAATTGGGTGAGCAGGCAAGGCATGTCACCCAGGTTGTGTGACAATTATTTTATATATATATGTATATATATATTCCCTCCACCACCCCTCCTTTACGGAGGACTGCTTTATTTTTAATATCCATTGCGAAAAAAAAACACAAGAAAAAGAAAAAATATCTATATATATACATATATATATATATATATATATATATATATATATATATATATATATATATATATATATATATATATGGGTGTGTCGAGACTAGATGGTCAGTATGGATAACTAAGGTGCACTAAAATTGGGTGAGCAGGCAAGGCATGTCACCCAGGTTGTGTGACAATTATTTTATATAAATGTATATATATATATATATATTCCATCCACCATCCCTCCTTTACGGAGAACTGCGTTATTTTTCTTTTCTATTGCTAATAAAAAAACTATATATATATGTACATATATATATATATATATATGGGTGTATCGAGACTAGTTGGTCATTATGGATAACTAAGTTGCACTAAAATTGGGTGAGCAGGCAAGGCATGTCACCCAAGTTGTGTGACAATTATTTTATATATATGTATATATATATTCCATCCACCATCCCTCCTTTATGGAGAACTGCGTTATTTTTATTGTCTATTGCAAAAAAAAAAACAAAAAAAACTATATATATATATACATATATATATATGGGTGTATCGAGACTAGAAGGTCATTATGCATAACTAAAGTGCACTAAAATTGGGTGAGCAGGATAGGCATGTCACCCCAGTTGTGTGACAATTATTTTATATATATGTATATATATATATATATTCCCTCCACCACCCCTCCTCTACGGAGGACTGCTTTATTTTTATTTCCATTGCAAAAATAAAAAATTTTAAAACACAAAAAAAAAAAAAAAAACGAAAATAATAATAATAAAAATAATTTTGAATGTGTATTCAAATAAGTTTGAATGTGTGTGAACTATATATAAATATATATATACACATGCATATACAGAAATATATACACACACACACATATATATATATACACACACACACAGACACACACTCACATAAACACATACACACACTGTGTACAGTCTTATGCAAAGGTTTGGCACCCCTTGACAAATAACATCTTTTCAATTACAAAAGCAACAATATCAGTTAATACAGTCTCTTTAGGAACTGGGGGAAAAATACACAATATTTTCAGCAAACATTGATGAATAGTTACTTTTTATGCCATAAATTGAACAAAATTACAAAATAAAAACATTATTATGGCACTCTGCAAAAGTTTGGGCACCCTACGTAATCAGTACTTAGTAACACCTCCTCTGCCAGATATCACAGCTTACAAGCGCTTCTTATAGCCAGCTGAAAGGCTTTCAGTTCTTGTACTTGGGATTTTCTCACATTCTTCCTTGCAAAAGGCTTCTAGTTCTGTAATATTCTAATATATCAAGGGCTGTATTGTCAAATAGGAGATCGGCAGCATTCTCCCACCTGAGAAAACTGTACTACAATGCCCTTGATAGTGTGTAGAAACACACTCGTCAGCTCTAGTCCTCCTGTAACAACGCAAAAGGACTGGCAACCCTCAGGTATTTATGCGTGCGATTGTATGATAAATTCACCCTGACAGTCTCACACTTCTCTTGGTACCAACAGGTCTCATGGAATATATAAAAGGCAACTGCAACAATTATACTCGGCACTAAACATCGAGGCACGGAAATGCAGCAGAGCTTGTGTATTTCTCAGGATGCATTCTAGTAAAATGCCCGGAAAATGAGCTAAAGACATATTTCAAGGGGCACTATATAAAACCGATGGAAATTTTACTGATTAAATAAAAGGAAAAGCATCGTTTGAAAAATCACAAATGTTTCTAAGATTCAATGCATCGCTTTTTGACCACATCATAGCGATGAACACATCATTGTTCCTGACAATGTCCTAATACAGAAATAAAACTTTATGTTGGTAAACTCAAAAAGCCTTCAGCTGTCACACTGGCTAACGATCTCAAACGATTATAAAGCAGCATTTTGAAAAGCGCTGTTTTAAAATAACAGATACAACACTTACCTTGTCTTCTGGCCAAATGCTTTTCACGGCTTGGCACTCCAACGGTGCTGAAACGAAATTTGTATTTCCTCCTACCTCGTTGGCCCTTCAGTTCTTCTTTTCTCCCTTTGGATGTTTTTTTCCTTCTTCTTTGGATATTGTTTTTTATTTTTGTTTGTTTTTTTTTACTTTGCATGTTTTTCCTTCTTCGGATATTATTTTTTTGGCTTATTTTTTTAGACGATGTTTTTTTCGTCTTCTTTAAAAATTGATTTTTTTCGTCTTCTTTAAATATTGTTTTTTTTTTCATCCTTTTGATGTTGTTTTACGGAACAAGAGCCGTACAGTGCTACTCTATCAGGAGGTAGCGCCAACTGAACGCCTTGAAGCAGTACCCAGCTCTTTTATAGGGAGCGTCAACCCGAAGTCAAGTTCTAGAACGTTGCACTCACTTTTCATTGGTTTCCCAGCTATGCTGTCAGAATAATGTTTGCTGATTGGTCGAAAATTTTAAAACGTACCCGAGTACTGTAAAAAAAACTCAAGATCTTGCTACCCTACGGAGCACCCATAAGGTGATTTTTTTTATACGTTATATGCAGCTATTTGTAGCAGGCCGTAATTAGACTAATCCACCCTTTGTCAATAAAGCCAACAAGAGAACAGGTTGCCCAAAGTTTGCTCAGGTACACGCCACAGCACAACCTTAAAAACACATCCAGCACAAATCACACTAGTGAATGACACAGCAAATCACAGCAATAAAAAAGACCCCTATGGGCAATCCAGCACCCAGACTACAGGTGCCAAAAGGCCCAGCCTGCCTAATAATGAACCCAAAATATACATACAACAAAGAAAAAGACACAAACAAAAAAGAAAATAAAACTAGCCAGCTGCTCCCACTAAACCCCGCTCCCGAGGCCACTAAGCCGGCTGGCTTGATAATACACGATACAACCTCAGATAAAACATATTAAAGCAACACCAGGGAGGTTTACAACCTGATCCTTAAAATTATCGACCCGTAATTCCACCTTGAAAACCCCTAAAGAACAGTAGTTTACCCCATGACTCACTGCCCCATTCAAACAAAAAAAAAAACAGGTTTTTGGGGTAACCTTTAGGTCAGCTCTTCAAAACCAGGTATGAGGACTCTTCAGCTAATCAGTCCTCTAATTAGAAATCTAATTAGGGAGTTGCAGCGAAAACCTGCATACACACCGGCCCTTTGCGGATAAGATTGTTCACCCCTGAAACAAGCAAACAGAAAGGCTGCTACACTGCAAATTCAATATGCCCGCCGATGCTCCCCCAAATCTATCAGGACCCTGCCTGTCTTTCCCGTGCCTGCTCCTTTGCCAATATGCCCTACCATCGGAACATGCACAGCCATCTCGCCCCGGCTATGCCTCCAGTCCGAACTGCAGTTCCTATACCTGCCTATAATTGCCTGGCTACAATCCATCCCCCAAAATGAAATTGATGACCCAACGATCACAGCTAAGAATTCTATCCCCAAACCACTGGTCTTCCTCCCCAACCGAACGATCATTCACTGACCGTGGTAACTTATAAGGGTTGGTATGATGACCAGTGGTGGACCTCACCGAACGTTTAACTGGTCTCTACACCTCGGGGGGGACATAACCTCCTCCATTATACGAGGCCTACTTGTGGATGCTCTATTGCGACCCCTCCCACCAGCCCTGTCCCCGTAAAACCACAGAGTCCTCATCCGATTCCATTTCTGTTGCCCCTGTGGGCAACCCAGACTCAGGAGACATTACCAGAACATCTTCCCCTGACATAACAACCCCCTGTGGTACTGGACGCAACTCTGTTCGGTGAACTTGACGGACAACCCCGTCCCCCTCCATTGGAGTTGCAGAGTAAACTGCACCCTGATCTTGGGGACACCGAACTACCATATACAAACAGGCATCCCAATGATCCTGTATTTTACCTCGAACATGGTTCCGCAAACACACCAGTTGACCTTCATCAAACCCCTAATCATTAACCAACTCATTGTGTTTCCGATTTCGTGGTGTGGCTTGTTCCTCCAACTAAGCCTTCACATACTCTTGAAGCACCTGCAAACTTTCCTGATGGTTTTGTACCCATTCCTCCAAAGGTCCACCATACTGACTGATCCCGGCAGGAGCCTGAAGATAGTGTATCGGTAATCGAGGCTCACAGCCAGACCTTAAATAAAAAGGCATCATCCAGTCATTTGGTGGGGTGTAGTATTGTAAGCTTCTCTGCTGGAGGAAGTGTGTGAAGCAAATTGTGCAAAAAAAATATTAAAGCAACACCAGGGAGGTTTACATCTAGATCCTTAAAATGATCGACCTGCAATTCCACCTTGAAAATCCAATTACCATATAAAGGATACAAGATGTAAAGATGACAAATGACATGGCACACATTTGTTGTTTAGACTGTTGTGTCAGGTTAATTGAAAGCTGAAGGATCTTAGTGTTTACTAGTCTAAGTAACAGAATGTCTAAACACTGTGCTTGCCTTTATGGGTTTTTAAGCAGAACATATAGGTATAGAAACATATTAACATTACGTTTCACGATTCACTGACTGGAGAATAGGAGAATATACACATCAATATTACTACTTAAGTTAACTAACCCTAATCCCAACCCCTATTGGCACGGAGCCCGCCAGGGTTCAGGTGAGATATAAATCTGTAATCTGTATCAATGGTTTTGCTATCCATACCCACCCTATTAATGTTAGCTTCCCAGGGTTTCTTGTTAGACAAGCTCTGTGTCTCTCTATACCCCCATTTACTGCACGACTGATTGTCCATTTATAAAGAATCAAATAGGGTGAAGATGGTTTTAGTTTACAATTACTCTGGAAGGTGACCAGATTAAAAAAAAACTAAATACCATGCCTACGTGTATGTAATCTCCATCACAGTCCCCATTTTCCCCATAATCCTCGTTTTGATAGTGCCAATTTGTGTAATGTGAGTTTTTTTTTTTTTTTAAAAACTGTTATAGAAGAACATACTGGATGCCACATGTGTACAATTACCCCTTTCTAATTAGTGGGGTCCGTTGTGTCAGCTACAGCCTTTACTAACATACACATAAGTATACAGTCTTACAGCACTTTTGTTTTCCTTTTGTATTTAATGGTTTTCCATTTAGGGGGCAGCATGGTGGTGCAGTGGTTAGCACTGTTGCCTCACACCTCTAGGGCCCGGGTTCGAGTCTCCACCTGGGTCACATGTGTGTGGAGTTTGCATGTTCTACCCATGTCATCGTGGGGTTTCCTCCGGGTACTCTGGTTTCCCCCACAGTCCAAAAACATGCTGAGGCTAATTGGAGTTGCTAAATTGCCCATAGGAGTGTGTGAGTGTGCCCTGCGATGGGCTGGCCCGCCATCCTGAGTTGTTCCCTGTCTCGTGCCCATTGCTTCCGGGATAGGCTCCAGACCCCCCGCGATCCAGTAGGATAAGCGGTTTGGAAAATGGATGGATGGATGGACAGTTTTCCATTTGAGGAATTAGCAAAAAACTGCAGTGCATGATGGGTAGGATCTAAAGGCTGCCTAACGCCCTTAATTTGTTTGCAATTTCGCCAGGTAGGCTACCTTCTTTAAACTGCGTTTTGCTAGACTACACATTTCGAGATGTTTTATTGTAGTCTTGGTAAATATATATATATAGTTTAGCCTAACCCAGCCACTTAAGGGAGCAAGCCAGCTCAGGTAGGTGCCAGTCCCAAGCCCGGATTAATGGAGAGGGTTGGCGTCAAGAAATAAAGAGAAATAAAGACAACTAATACTCCTAGTTTGCGAGATCTGACTGCAATGGCAGCACTGCTACAAGGGTGTGGATAAATCTATACAAATATCACCTGCATGCACATTACTTCTTTTACAATAACCAACTCCTGATCCATACTGTTAGTCGTGAAAAAAAAAACTATCGTGTACATAGAGGCCCTGTGTAAAAAGATAACTGCCAAGGAAAAGATCAAAAACATTTATTTCAAGGATACAAAGTTTTTATGGTCATGTACAGTGTACAGTGCAATTCTTATTTGATTAACTTGAATGTCTCCACAGACTAGACGATTAAACAAATAAAGCAGCGCAACATTACAATAACTAATAACAAATAAACAAAGCTCACGAGTACTATTACAGTATTTATATCATTTATTTAAACTTAATTTTACCAGGTAAATTAACTACAAAGCAGTTACCACTGCTTTACCTGCTTCTCGGGAGAAATAGCAGATATACGTCATGTATGTGACTAAATTCTTAAGCCAATAAGGGCAAAGTTGTGTCGTAATGGAGGCGGATCCAGTTTGTGCAGCCGGTTAAAGACACTACGGGCATGTAAATGGAGAACGAAATTATAGTTATAATTCGGCGTGTTCGCGAAAACGACTTCATTTATTTTCTTATTGATTTATCGACAGACCATCATACTTTTTAGACGTTATAATAACAACACTCTATTGATCCCCAAAGAGAGAAATTCTCTCCTTGCCTGCCCCCTCTTACTGTCCATGATACACAAGCACATATGTAGAAAAACGTCAGCTTGGAAGCCAAGGCTGGACTTAACCTACTCTATTCTGGTATTCTGTTCTCCCAAGTAAGGCATCCCAAGTTCGAATCCAACTTCCGACAAAAGTTCTTCAATCGCTACAGCACAATTTGAGCCACTGATCGGCTTTAATTGCTTTGTTTTATTTTTGCGTTTCAGGCAAAACTACATAACACTTAAAGACACTACGGGCATGTAAATGGAGAACGAAATTATAGTTATAGCGAATCTCCTACACACAATACCAAGGTTACCGAACTTTGGTCAGCTGGCCGGAGTGAGACGTTCAATTCCCGTAAGATTTCTTTGCGCCAGCCTGAGAGTCTGAAAACACGTCACACCAGATGCATGAGAGATGGAAACCTGGGATATTCAGTCGAATCAGATCAAATATGATGCTAAGTTAGTACTAAGTTAAAATATGTTCCGCACTTGTAACATGCACCCATGATTTGGAACAGCAGCATACCTGTCAAGGTTTGGATTTGAAAATAAAGGAAATTTTCCGGCACCCGCCGTGAGCCATCCGCAACCAGGCTCCAGTATCCCTTACATTTTAAGACAGGAAATATAAAATAATATAAATATATAAAATAATATAAAATATATTTTTGGCCACAACCGGGATTCGAACCCCGGTCTCCCGTGTGAAAGGCGGCGATCTTACCACTACACTATCCAGCAACTATATAATATAAGGGAGATTTACGGGAAAATACTAATACGGGAGGACGGCGGGAAAGAGAAGTAAAATACGGTAGTTTCCCGGCCAAAACGGGAGACTTGACAGCTATGGTCAGCAGGCTGTCTCTGGCCACGCCCCCTACAGTCGGTCCGGCCCCTGTTCGCGTGTTCGCGAAAACGACTTCATTTATTTTCTTATTGATTTATCGACAGACTTTTTAGACGTTATAATAACAACACTCTATTGATTACTGTCCATGATACAGAGACACATGTTCGAGAACAGAGACACATGTTCGAGAACTATTCTATCGAGAACTAATGACGAGAACTATTCTCTTATTTTTCTCTTATTATTAAATTATTTTATTATTATTATTATTATTATTTTTATCTTTCTCCTTTCTCGTTCCCGTAGATATATATTATTATACGGAGATTTACGGAGTCTTCAAAGACGGTCCGGCTCCAGGATCACTGTTGCTGTGGTGTAGATCAGCTGATCTGTAGTAGTCTTCTACGTACATCTTCTAGTAGACCTTCTGAGGGTACTTCACTCCAGCTTAGCTTATTTCTTATTTCTCAGGTCAGCTGCTGTATTCAGCCTACTAGTCTCTCTTGTATTCAGCCTACTAATATATATGGGGCTTGGTACCCAATCTCGGAATGTGGGGATGATGATATCTCCCCCCTGACCTGTCGTCCTGGCTCCCCCTTGTCGTAGCAATCGTGTTGTACCTCATCAATCTCTAGTTGTGATAGCAGTTGTTTCTGGCCACAACCGGGATTCGAACCCCGGTCTCCCGTGTGAAAGGCGGCGATCTTACCACTACACTATCCAGCAACTATATAATATAAGGGAGATTTACGGGAAAATACTAATACGGGAGGACGGCGGGAAAGAGAAGTAAAATACGGTAGTTTCCCGGCCAAAACGGGAGGCTCCAGTATCCCTTACATTTTAAGACAGGAAATATAAAATAATATAAATTATATAAAATATAATATAAATATAAATATATAAAATATATAAAATATATTTTTGGCCACAACCGGGATTCGAACCCCGGTCTCCCGTGTGAAAGGCGGCGATCTTACCACTACACTATCCAGCAACTATATAATATAAGGGAGATTTACGGGAAAATACTAATACGGGAGGACGGCGGGAAAGAGAAGTAAAATACGGTAGTTTCCCGGCCAAAACGGGAGGCTCCAGTATCCCTTACATTTTAAGACAGGAAATATAAAATAATATAAATTATATAAAATATAATATAAATATAAATATAAATATATAAAATATATAAAATATATTTTTGGCCACAACCGGGATTCGAACCCCGGTCTCCCGAGTGAAGGGCGGCAATCTTACCACTACACTATCCAGCAACTATATAATATAAGGGAGATTTACGGGAAAATACTAATACGGGAGGACGGCGGGAAAGAGAAGTAAAATACGGTAGTTTCCCGGCCAAAACGGGAGACTTGACAGCTATGGCTGTCTCTGGCCACGCCCCCTACAGTCGGTCCGGCCCCTGTTCGCGTGTTCGCGAAAACGACTTCATTTATTTTCTTATTGATTTATCGACAGACTTTTTAGACGTTATAATAACAACACTCTATTGATCCCCCTCTTACTGTCCATGATACACAATGACGAGACACATGTTCACTAATGACGAGAACTATTCTATTTTTCATGCCGGGGGTCCTTCAAATCTTACATTTACAAATCTTGTTCTTGTTCTCTGCTTTCTCCTTTCTCGTTCCCGTAGATATATATTATTATACGGAGATTTACGGAGTCTTCAAAGACGGTCCGGCTCCAGCTCAAGGATCACTGTTGCTGTGGTGTAGATCAGCTGATCTGTAGTAGTCTTCTACGTACATCTTCTAGTAGACCTTCTGAGGGTACTTCACGCATTCTTGGTCGGAGGGTCCAGGTTTCCAGCTTAGCTTATTTCTTATTTCTCAGGTCAGCTGCTCTTGTTTGGGATGTGCTTGACCGGCGTATACGACAGCGTGTACCAGTTCCCACTAATATCCAACAACTTCGCACAGCCATTGAAGAGGAGTGGACCAACATTCCACAGGCCACAATTGACAATCTGATAAACTCTATGCGAAGAAGATGTGTTGCATTGCATGAGGCAAATGGTGGTCACACCAGATACTGACCGGTTCTGAGTCCCCAGACCCCCAATAAAGCAAAAAACTGCACATTCCAGGGTGGCCTTTTATTGTGGGCAGTATAAGGTACACCTGTGCACTACCCATGATGTCAGATCAGCATCTTGATGTGGCACACCTGTGAGGTGGGATGGATTATCTCAGCAAAGCAGAAGTGCTCACTATCACACATTTAGACTGATTTGTGAGAAATGTTTGAGAGAAATGGTAATATTGTGTATCTGGAATGAATTGTAGGTCTTTAAGTCCATCTCATGAAAAATGGGAGCAGAAACAAGAGTGTTGCGTTTATATTTTTGTTCAGTATAGAATAAGCCCAGATTTATGTTTATTCAGTGGAGATAAGTACAACCTCTAAAGATAGGCCTACACCCGTTTTGGCAGTGTCTCCGGATCCCATGACAAATAATGCCTTCAGTACATCCTCCTCAACCCACACTGAAAGCAGAAGTGCTATGGGCTTTGCAAACGGTTTGCCGACATCACTCCTATACGTCCAATGATGACATTCACACCGTCTCCAGGGTGATGTTCCCTGACTCGCAGGGTCACTTGTGGTAAAGATAAAACCGCTTTTCTTGCGCGATTTGGACTCGCTCCATATATTAAAAGGGAGCTTCGTTGTCATGTTTGACGTAAGTATGAACAGGACCATCAAAAGAAAACAACTGGATGTGCATGTCAGGTATTGGGTGAATTATGAGAATGGCTCTCGAGTGCAGTCCTGGTTCTGGGATCACAGTACATGAGCCACTCCACCGCTGAAGACTTACTGGAGAAGTTTAAGGTAAGCCATTCAATAACATTTAAACTCATTAACGAACCCATGATTTTTAAATATCCATGGTTTATCTTTACATGTGTTTAAATGGGAGAACCATATTTATTGGTAAGCATATTTTAAAGATTTTATTGCTGCTTCATGGCTTTTGCTGCAAAAAAAATAGTTCATTGAGGAAATAGAATGTTTAAGTGTTGTGTAGCAACATGTACAGCTGTTGTACAGGCAAAAACTCTGGCTCAGTCCAAAGGAGGTGGATATAGGAATGGCTGTCATCAAGGTGGGACTTCTGTGAATTCACTGGTATCTTTACATACAAATGTATCAAACAATTGTGAAGTAAAAAATATGTGAATAACATGGAGTTTGAGCTGGTTTGATATGTACAGCTGAGGTAGTGTTAACCTTGGGCTGAGTGTGCAGAAAGATTCTGGAAATTTGACAAACCATCTTTTTGTCAGAGACAGTCAGGAGCCAAAGGCAGTGGAAGTGACCTTGGTGTCCTTCAGATTAAAAAAAATTGCCAGATTGTGCTCTCAAAAATGTGCAAAAAGGCCTTGGATAAATGCCCTCTGAAGTACTCGATTGTACATGAGATGACGTGCTTGGACCCAAACAAAATGCACACCAGCCAGATAACTGCCAGCAGAAAAGGAGAAATCTCATGCAGAAGTTTGCGCAGGAGAATCGGTTGGCAGGCAGGATATCTGCTGGTAAATCATAGGATAAGAATAGGATAGTTCAGAATATTATTTTTAAATTATGCTTTTCTTTTTTCACATCTAACTGAATCAGGGACGGATTACAAACCGGGTTAGCGGGGCCGCTGCCCAGGGGCCCTTGGGGTGCAGGGGGCCCGTGGGCCCCAAGCCCAAAACAATTTGCAACGCTTATCAGCAATGTATTTTCGTTTGTCTATTTTAGAGGGCCTACATTCTTTGATCCTCTGCCTACAAGGTCCCCTGACCCTATAGGGAGGGTGTTTGGCTGCCAAGGGCCCTTGACTTGTGGTGGTTGTGGTGGTGGTGCAGGTGGTGGTGGTGGGGGGGGGCCTCGCGAACGTTTTACCCAGGGGCCCACACAACCCATAATCCGTCCCTGAACTGAATAGTGTTAACACGTAGATTTTAGCAGTATTTAGAAGACCGACTCTTGGTGTTTGAAAAGAAGCATCAGCCCAGTTATATTTTCTTTGATGAGCCTAGAGATATCTCAAGATTAAATTAAAATGATTGCACATTTATGGTATCATAGGAAAATTGGGTTATAAATCACTTTCCTATTCTACATGTGATTCTGTGTATTGACATTGTTGATCTGCATCTAATCTACTGTAATTAATGTAATTACAGGTGATGCAATATCCCAGCAGTCTGATAATCACCTGCACAATGAGGCAAAAGGCTTGGATTTTATATCCTTCATTCCTTCAGCACCATCCAAAGTTGATGTCTTTTTACATCAAAAAGTTAGTGGGCCTTATCCTGACCTCTGGATGTTCTGCAAGAACTTGCTGCTGCTGTCCTATGGGCAAGCCGAAGTGGAACGAATAGAGGTGGAGACCTGCAACTTATCAGAGGAAACAGTTGTTGCACAGAGGCTTATATGCGACCATGTCAGAGTGTGTGGGGGAGCAACCAAAGCGCCTCTGACCAAAGGTGAAAGATGAGCGAAAAGCAAAAAAGAAAACTTGAGGAACTCAAGAGGAAGAGAGTCTCACTGGAAAGTGTATGTGAGAGTTTACAAAAGGATGCTGAGCACATGGCAGAGGAAGCAGAGAGTGCTGCTGGAACCAAAAGGGCAACATTACTTACCAAGTCCAATACTCTGAGCCGACGAGCGAAGGAGGAGAAAGAGCAGTTGGTGGTCTTAAATGCAGATACTGAAGAATAGGCTACTGAACTGTGACTCCTAACACATCAAGAGTGAATCGGTGGAAACAAAAATATTTAGGTTCTTTGCATTTTTGGAGTATTTTACTTTCTGTGCCTGTTTGTACATTGTTCACAGCCATAATACTTTATAATTACAAGGTAGTTTTATGTTAGAGCTCTTGCTCCAATAAATATGTGCCTTGTAATTAACTAAATTCTAGGCTATTCAGTTTTTTTTGCCCTCGTGATGGTCGTGGGTTGTGAAAAAAGCCTTCTTCTTAGGGGTACCGCTGGGGCCAGCCGGGCGTATGTCGTGGCTTCAGTGAGTACTTATGTTTGTCATGCTGCCTGTGTACTTTATAGCGGCACAACATATTTCTGCAAATTGCATGCGTCAAATTGTCTGTCTCTCTTAAAAAATATGAAGTGTCACCAAAATTTTAAACGGGGAATCAATCTCAATGAAAAATATTCGTCAAGTAACGTTTCTAAAATAATATAGACATACTAATAATTATATATTAATAAATCGGATGAACGATGCATCCCAAATTGTATCCGCTGCGCACTTCTTAATCAGGGCAATCGCATCGTGGAGGTTTCTGCAGACGCCCAAAAAGACTTACTTAAGAAAACTGTTGCATGATAATTTGTACCATTTTCAAGGGTGGGGGGCGTGCAGTAGATGCCCCCTTTATTTTTGTGCTTCTGCCGTTCAAACCGAGCAGCACTGAGTTTGTCATGGCACCTGACGCCAAATCTACTGCTTAGCTGCTACAGACAGAACTATCTTCAAATCACCACTAGGGGGTGTCAATGCTGCAGCTTCGTTCTATGGTTGATCTTTTTCAAAGACAGTTTTTTTTCTCTCTCTCCACATAATCAACTTAACTGATTAGCGTGCTTTCATAGTAATGGTTTTTAATCCGTGTTAATCTTCTGAACAATGACTAGTAAAGGTTCTATGAGGTTGTCCTACTTACTATGGATTTTAAGTTTTTTATCAAGGTGTTAAAACGTACCACAGTTGCCAGTCCTGTGTTTTATGTCTAGCAATTTGTACAGTTTCTTCAGTATAAACACATGCCATGATCTGTGAGAATCTCCTCCAGAACTCTGCATTTCCTCAAGATCTTTTTGTAATATTGCATCATGGCACTGCTCAGAACAACACAGATGGTGCATAACAACACAAGGGAGTACAAGACAACATGGTGCAGAAACAGTGCGATACAAAGCAGGACAAAACTGGATGATACGTGGTCAGTGGTGGATAAAGTGCAGTAACAGCTGTACAGTGCAGCTGCCGTGGAAATGACTGTTACAGGGGATGCAAAAGCTGCAGGTTTGAATTGTTTGGCGAATGAAGCTGTTCATGAATCTGCTAGTCAGTGTTTGTGGATGGTGGTCAGAGTCCTGGATTATAGACTGAACCTTGTTACTGTGGCAGTTAAAGTACAGCTGGTCAATGGAGGGCAGTTCAGTGCGAATGATGTTCTTAACAGACTTCGCAATGTACTGCCTTCCTGTCATGTGGCTCCACCATACCATAGTACTACTGTAAGAACTAGGGATGTAACGATACATTCAACTCACCATTTGATACGATTCACGATTCTGAGTTCACGATACAATTTTCTCATTTTTTGCAGAATGAGCTGCAGACAAATATATTCAAAAATATTCTTATATTTATCTTTCTGAACTGTTGACACTGTTGTGAACAGTGCAACTGAATTTGAATAAAATACTGTTGAAAAAAATCCCAAATCAAAATAAGTAAATAAAAAAAAATAAATCAAATAAATAAGCTAAGGTTTGCATGTGCAGCTTTTTAGCGTGCTTTGCCCTTTTAATAATCTTCACTCAGCTCACGGTGGTGCCAGTGGACCTGTTTGTGTATGTTATCAGTCTATTACAATGTTTGCATGCAGTTTATGTCTTGTCTGTGCTTTTCTCGCTGTTTCCTCCTCGTTTGTGATTACCGGAAAGCTAATATGCTGCCACACCGCCAATTGAAGATCGGGCGGTGCGTCCATCCATCCATTTTCTGAAACCACTTAATCCCAACTGAGATCGCGGGGGAGACCGGAGCCTATCCCGGGAACAAGGGGCGCAGACAGGAACCAAGCCCAGGCAGTCACCTACACACCGCAGGTCGCACACACTCACACAACTACAGGGCCAATTTAGACTCACCAGTCAACCTATCCTGCATGCTTTTGGACCGTGGGAGGAACCTGGAGTCCCCGGCGAAAACGGGGAGAGCATGCGAACTCCACACAGAAAGGGCCCTGGACCGAAGCCAGCACTAACCACTGTGCCGTCCTCAGTTTCAAATTCATTCATCATCTCGCGTTCGCTCAAAACCAAAAACTGACGTACGATGTCGACGTGATACGCAGTGACATCTGACGTCAAACTCACATTGTGAAATCAAATGTAATATTACACCAGTTTTTCTGTTAAAGTACTGTGAAGTACTCCTACAATAGTGATTCATTTTCCACATCAGCCGGTTTAAATCTTCATGCATTTGCACCGATTTTTAACTGATTTGTGATTCATCATTACATGCCAGGGCCAGCAGCTCTGCATGGCTCGACCCTCATAAACATTCTCCACACATGCTGTTCAGGCAGTGGCCACAGAAATTCCCCCAGTGAACTTTATGCTTTCTGTCGGAGAGTATGCTGTGTTCTGGCCTTAAACCCTGCATACTACTTTGCAGACTTTGATCCTCTTAACAACAATTGGCATTTCTGGTGGCTGAATATCCATC
This sequence comes from Brienomyrus brachyistius, assembly GCF_023856365.1. Lineage (NCBI taxonomy): Eukaryota > Metazoa > Chordata > Actinopteri > Osteoglossiformes > Mormyridae > Brienomyrus > Brienomyrus brachyistius. Next base: position 105,164 of record NW_026042518.1, on the reverse strand, counting down.
CATCCGTCATCCAACTGCATGCTTAAAAGCTGTGAATAATAGTAATAATTCTTAAAATTGCAACTATCTAGAATTTCAGCCTAGTTACTCAGCTAAATTACTATTTAAACCTAGAATAATTTCTATAAGGGGCGGCATGGTGGTGCAGTGGTTAGCACTGTCGCCTCACACCTCTGGGACCCGGGTTCGTGTCTCCGCCTGGGTCACATGTGTGTGGAGTTTGCATGTTCTCCCCATGTCGTTGTGGGGTTTCCTCTGGGTACTCCGGTTTCCCCCCACAGTCCAAAAACATGCTGGGGCTAATTGGAGTTGCTGAATTGCCCGTAGGTGTGTGTGTGTGAGTGGATGGTGTGTGAGTGTGCCCTGCGATGGGCTGGCCCCCCATCCTGGGTTGTTCCCTGCCTCGTGCCCATTGATTCTGGGATAGGCTCCGGACCCCCCGCGACCCAATAGGATAAGCGGTTTGGAAAATGGATGGATGGATAATTTCTATATGTGTGATAGAATCAAAAAATATTTTGTTTTACATATAAATCTTCACAAGGTGTATTACACATGGTATTCCCCAGACACCGCCACCCCAACAGATGCTTTGTTTGTTAAGACAATAGCTCAGAAAGTGGTTGATCGATCTTTTGCAGCTTTTACCAAGGTTTGTACAAGCCAAAATTAAATTTTGAAACGGATCCCTGCCACACCCTGCCCTCCTGAACCTCCCGTTTCCTCCCTAGTGTGGTATAACGTGCCATGCCTGTTCCGCGTTTGTTTTACCTCTCCTTCCTGCCCTTGTGTTACTCATTTCAGGTGCCTCTAGTTTGCTCCCTGCTTAGCCTTGTATAAATGTGCTTCTCAGTCCTGCCTTTAATGTTGCTGCTGCTGTTTGCCTGTGTGTTCTTCCCTGCTTATGATTCCCCCGTGATCCAGTTGTGATCCAGTTGTCTTCATATCATGTATTCACATTCCTCAGCTGAGAGTGAACAAAGTTCTGTGGAAAGTATCTGACTACAGATAGACTTTCACCCAGTTCTCTGCGGGAGCTCTGATTACAGAGTGACTCCCCGACTACTTCTGAAGCCCTTCCTTAAGTATCCAGACCAGGTGATGGCATGTTTCTGAAGACTGACTAATTTCGGTCAATGGTTAATTTTAGGGGCATTGCTGACCTTGGTTCTCAAGTCCCCAGCCAATCAGATCACTTTAGGGGGTGGTTGTAATTCCCTTGTTCTACCATGAGAGAATCTCTCTCAGTTTGGTGGGTTGAGCCGAAGTTTCTGTATTTCTCTTAGGAAAAGCTATACTGCCTTAAATCTGAGAGTATAATACTCCTCGTCTCATGCCTATTCAAACGAGACCAAACATGCGTGTATTTGTCCCTAACATCTATGTGTGCTGAGTTATCCTGTTTATAGTGGAAAAGGTGTCTGTGTCTGGAGGCTGACAGCTGTTGTTGCTGTGGATTGATTGTGGAACTCTGGTCACTCCGGGGGTGAAAGGTCTTGCTTTTTCTGTGCTGCTCCAGTTATTCCTATCCAGTCTCTCAGGAGCCGGCAGGCCTTTGCCTTCCTTAAAAGGGGTGGTTTGACGAGTTGAGTCCAGTCTTGCCTGGGCCAGCGGAGCTCTGAAATAGACTGATGCAGGCTGATCAGAGTTGGGGCCTGCAGGACCTATAAGTTTTATGTCCTTACAGAATGTAAGTGGCATCATACTAAACTAGTGGTGTTCGAACTAGCATGGAAAGAGGCTATGGGTAGCTACAAAAAGGCTCTTAGTGCCGCCAAATCATCTAGTATCTATCAGAACTAATTGAAATAAACAAAAATAATCCTAGATTCCTATTTACTATGGTGTCCAAGCTGACTAATAACCAGACCACTGGTTATTTTCCAGTGACGACTTTATGAAACTTTTTGACCAAAAATATGCTCAATTAAACAGAACATTTTGAATATTGAATATTGGTTAACCAGTCAGAACTGATGTACTTAATTTTATCTTCAAATTCATCTACTTGTATGCTAGACCCTGTTCCATCAAAATTATTCAGCGATGCTCCCAGCATTGATTGAACCGCTACTAGCAATAGTTAAACTAAAACATATAATCATATTACCCCAATTTTATCTTCACTGCACTGGCTGCCAGTTAGATTTCGTGTTGACTACAAAACACTGCTCTTAACCTATAAAGCTGTAAATGGTCTTGCACCGCAGTATGTGAGTGACCTCATTTGCGTTCCGAATCATACACTTAGATGACGAGATGGAGGTATTCTATCCGTACCCAGAATAAAGAACATTACCTTTGGGGGAAGAGCATTTGCTCATAAAGCACCACAGCTATGGAATAAACTTCCTATTAGTGTTCGGAACTCAGACACAATCTCTGCTTTTAAGTCAAGGCTTAAGATGTACCTCTTTCGCCAGTCTTTTGGATAGTTAAATCTTCTTTTCTAAGGTGAATGGGAAATCTGGAGGTTCATAGTTATTTGAGATTGAAGGGGAAAGGGGGGATTGGTGCTGTCGTCCTGCCACTCTCGCCGATCACTTAAGCTGTGGATGGGAGGTGGCTTGACGCCAAAACCTCTGTAAACCCTCATGCCTGTGCTTCCTTCCAGGTCACTCTTTTAGGCAGGCTGTCATAGTTGCTTTAGTCCTGCCGGTTAGGTGTAGGGCAATAACTCTTCTCCATCTTCTCTTTTTCGAGCTGATACCGAGCCGACTACACCGTGTGAACCCGCACCTGGACTCCTGGATATAACTACATGAAACCAACTGGGACTTTATAACTATATGAACTCTAATGAATGTCAATGTAAATGCAGTTTCATGCTCCTTGGTCGCCCAGAGGAGGATGGGGTCCCCTTCTGAGTCTAGGTTCCACTCAAGGTTTCTTCCTGCTAGAGGGAGTTTCCTTGCCACTGTCGCCTCAGGCTTGCTTGGTGGGGTTCTGGCCGGTTAAATGTAAAGTGCTTTGTGACAATGCATGTCGTTAAAAGCGCTATATAAATAAAATTGAATTGAATTGAAGTGCTTCCTCAGATTCATTTTTAAATGTTCTCCAGCTAATTTCCACTATGGCCACGAGTTCTAGTATTTTAAATTAATATTGAAATGGTCATTTGGCTGAACAGCATCCCGACCTGTTAGAATCTTATATACCTGGATCATGTCCCCCCATAGTCTCCTTTGCTTGAGGCTAAACAGATTCAGCTCAGCGAACCTCTCCTCATAAGACATTCCTCTAAGTGCAGGAATCATTCTAGTCATCCTACGTTGCACCTTTTCCAAGGCAGCAATGTCCTTCTGAAGGTATGGTGACCAAACCTGCACACAGTATTCTAGGTGGGATCTTACCAAGGAATTATATAATCGTAGCATCACTTCTCTTGACTTACATCTCTAGGTGTGTGGAGTTTAATCCAACATCCTTTTGCCTTTTTTTAATGCTTCCCCACACTGGCAAGAGTGGGACATGGAAGTATCAACATACACACCGAGATCTTTCTCGTAATCAGCTACCTTTATTTCAGTGGAACCCATAAAATATCTGTACTTTACTATATTTACTATATTTCTGCTCCCTGCATGGATTACCTTATATTTATCTATGTTAAATTTCATCTGCCACGTATGAGCCCAGTCGCTAATTAAATCCAGATCCTGTTGTAGCCTCTCTGGACATGAGACATGATCTAACATCAATCAGAAGATACCACACCAGCAGATAATGATTTCTGGAATAGTAAAGTTAAAGGTTGGCTAATAATACCCCTCATCTCTTTTAAAACTATAGATAAGATGCCATCAGGGCCTTGCGATTTATTTATTTTGAGCTTAGCTAGGCTTTGTACCACATCAGCCTCAGTTATACATATATTGGTCATAGACATCGTTGTATTTGTACTAAATGGTGGTAAGCTATTCTACTGTGAACAGCCATTGTAAAATAATCATTAAACTCATTTATATCAATTTCATTTTCAATTATAAGGCCCTTACTATCCTGCAAATGAGTGATTTTCAGCTTTTAGAGCTCTTTCGGAGTTAAAATATTGGAAGAAACTTTTAACGTCATCCTTATAACTGTTATTAACTAAACCTGTAGACTTAGATACTCCTGCTTTATTTTGAAATCATTAGTTAATTTCCATTTGTGGAAGAAAGCCCTTTTGCTCCTGACTTTATTCTTAATTTTCGTAGTAAACCACCTGTGACATCGCGTGCTGGACGAACAGGCAGGAAGCGAGGAATCAAGGATCCGGGAAACGGAGAGTCGGGAATGAGGGTTTATTGATGAAAACAGGTACCAACAGCGAGAGATTTCAATGACAGGACTGGGGAAACAGACTTGAATGTGGACTAAATACACAGGACTACTCAAACTGACAGAAAACAGCTGGTTACAATCGGGGCAGCACACATGGTTAATGAGGGGGCGTGGCACACACGAGGATCGTACAAGCAGGTCATGACACCAGCTTGGTTGCAGTTTCCTAGATTTAGTTTTTCTGGAAACGGGTATGAAGTTCTTTTGCACTTGCAACAATGTGCTTTTAAAAAATTCCCATGCCTCTTCCACAGTATTGCTATTTAACTCCATCCGATTTACAGTTTCTAGTTTCAGTCTCATACCATTGAATTACCCTTCCTAACATTGTATACTTTTGTTTTGGACTTGGTTGAAGACTCAGGCAGCAGGAGTTGCCCCAACGTTGGTATGTCCTTATCCATAAGGGGGAGTAAACGTTCTGGTTTCCCGACCTTATAGATGAAGGAGTTGGGGGATGTTGCCAGTGACCTGCCGGATTCCAGGCAGAACAGGCCTCGCTATGCCACAGCCCTTCAGAGACTGGGCCTTCCGTGCAGAACCTCTGCATCCAAATTAGACCAGTTGTTTAACAAAACCCTAAAATGGGGTTATTTTTGACATGGAACGGGACTTTGATTCAACAACCCATTACTTAGTTGCGGCAAGTACCCAATATCAAGTATAGCTGCAAAGAATCTGCCAGAGATTTTCAGAGAAGTTCCCCAGATGCATGGACTGGACTAAGGTGCGTCAGATTAAACAGGAGCCTGGTAAATTCTGTGAGCCCCACGCCAAGTGACTGATGGAAACATACTCCAGCTACAGTGAGATGGACCCTCCAGCGGACCGAGAGTGGGATTCCCTCTGGGAGCGACAACTCGTGCAGTTGCTGGTGGATGAGCTGCAAACAGACATCAAGAAGGACTTCCAACCTCACAATCATTTACCAAACCACTTCAGGTAACTTGTAAAGATGTAGGTATTGGAGTATTCACACATTCATTTGCAGTGTCCACCTCCTGTCCGGTAAATTTGGCAGGACAAAATTTGAATAACCTATAGGCCAGACTCATGAATGCGGCTGAACGAGTAAAGGTAGAACAGGTGGCCAATCCTGTTATACAGTCCTAGTAGATTGAGAACCACCTGATTGCAACTGTAGTTGGAATCAAGGGCTGAGCAGCATGGTGGCCTGGGGGACAATTATGAAAACACAGACCCACTGATATCCTTAAAACCCACAATCAAAAGAGGAGTCAGGATGGCCAGTGACATGTGCTGGCTAAATGGGGACAACAAAGAGAGAACAGAACAAGGCAGGGAGGGATTCTGACACAGGTGCCATGCTACTTTGTTTAAATATGCTGTAATGTTTTAGTGCAAGCCTTAGACAATGGAATCTCTGAATGACGCCGCAGTCTGGCTCTTTCTGAAGGTCCTATACTGTAACCGTCCTGAGAAGTTGTTTGCATGCACTTGCTGCCTTGACACTTGTTGATGTGCGTGTGCCCTGCTCGAGCAGTAAAGGGGAGATCACATGCAGAGCTGATTTTCTGTAGTTCCTTAGAATAAAAATAGAATATTCTCTTCAAATAGGAACACATGCTGCGTTTGATTATTTCACTCCAACTCGGACAAAAACGTCACGAAAAACATCACTTCCCATTAGAAACGCCTCTTTTATGACGTTAATGTCTGACAGAATCTTCTTGTCCGAGTTGCCCCTGTGACGTAATTTCAACATGGCGGCTTACACACTCAACATTAATTCTATTTTACAAATCCTTAAAAATGTTTATTTTGTTAAATTTATTATTATCCCATCCATCCATTTTCCAAACTGCTTATCCTACTGGGTCACGGGGGGTCCGGAGCCTATCCCAGAAGCAATGGGCACGAGGCTGGGAACAACCCAGGATGGGGGGCCAGCCCATCGCAGGGCACACTCACACACACCATGCACTCTCACATGCATTCCTACGGGCAATTTAGCAAGTCCAATTAGCCTCAGCATGTTTTTGGACTGTGGGGGGGAACCGGAGTACCCGGAGGAAACCCCACGACGACATGGGGAGAACATGCAAACTCCACACACATGTGACCCAGGCGGAGATTTGAACCTGGGTCCCAGAGGTGTGAGGCAACAGTGCTAACCAGTGCACGACCATACCGCCCATTTATTATTATTATTATTTATAATTATTAGTAATTATTAATGTAATTGCACGTGTTCGATTTAGAGAATACCATATTGTGACCGTAAACAGTATCCTAACATGCAATATCAGATTTTTACCAGACTTGTTAGTGTTTTTGGTTTGTTTGTAGTTTGTTTGCCTCTCGAAAAAAGAATATCGCTATGAATGTACTAAAATACTTTATAAAGCTTTTAATGTGGTTTGACTAGTTCCTGTTTCTTGTTTATTTGTCTGAAATAATAATCTTACTCCATAACTGCTAAAATATAAAGCAACAACACAGCAGCGTATTCATGGAGGCAGCCATGTTTGTTCCGAGTTGTGCTAGCTTGAACGGGAGATTGTTGGATGTGATGTCACCCAATTTGGAATTTCCAAGTTCCGAGAGAAAAACGAACGCACCACAAGACTCTGGCTGGAAATTTCTACAATAGAGCCATTTAGTTATTTCTAGAAAAATATTTAGAGCCAATGACCTGATGTCATTGTAACACAGGTCACTGTCCGTGGTGCTGAATTCTCTACTTGATGGGCTGGTGCTGAATGAATATGACAGCTGGCCAACATGTCTGTGTGCTTCCACTGACTGGCACCCAGACATATAATGACTTTTAACAATGAGGAGGGAAACGTCCAGACAGGAAATTAGTCAACAGTAATTAGTAATCACATATAGTTCTCATTTATCATGATGTAAAATTCAAAAACCTTTTTTTTATTATTAAGGGATAAATGTAATTGAGTTTTAATGTATCCTTTCCGCTCTTAAAATCGCAAATTATTTCTGACTATTAATCTGCACATTTTAATAATTTCATTAATATTACCTAATTGGTTTGTCTTTTTTATTAAATTTTAAAACTAGCTGTACAATTGTTGATGTTGTTGCTGTTCTGAATGTCATTGGCCTGTTGCCTTACGTCTGTCTAAACATGAGTGAGGGGATGGATGCACTATTCTATGGGGGCCTCTGTAGAGAATAAATGATCCTAATTTTATATTGAGAGAGATGGTTAATTCCTTTTTAATCCATACTGCGTTCAGAGCCCCTGTTCTGCCGTTGATCACTGCTGCATATCATCCCCAAACCAATGGCCTGGATGAGAAAACGAATGATGACATAAAATGGTAAGTCTGTTTTTGAGGTTGTTTTAGAACTGTGTGAGACAGGCTCTATTCTTTTAACATTACATCAGGAATTACTGATATTATTGACAATCAATCCCTTAATATACAGTATCTCACAAAAGTGAGTACACCCCACACATTTTTGTAAATATTTTATTATATCTTTTCAAGGGACAACGTTAAAGATATGAAACTCTGATAGAATGTAAAGTAATCAGTGTACAGCTTGTATAATGGTGTAAATTTGATGTCCCCTCAAAATAACTCAACACACAGCCATTAATGTCTGAACTGCTGGCAACAAAAGTGAGATTAAAAATGATTTGTGGCAAGATCGGATCATGTGTGTTGAAGAGTTTCTTATGACTGACAAGTAGTTATTTAAAAACATATCTTGAAACAGCAAATTACATTGTTCTTAATGCTTTTAGAAAATGACTCTTTATAATGATCTGTGAATAATAATAATTTGCTATGAATGTTTTTCCACTTCAGCTTTCCACAATTATTCTTCCCGATGAGAAAAGCTACGGCACGTTTTTTGATGAAAAAAATAAAGTAGTTGAGACAATAAGCAACAACAGCTGAAAACATCTCCTAGTAACAGGAAAAACAGAAGCAGGCATGTGGTAAACGAATACAAAAGAGGTACCAAAACACAGTTTATCATGTTGGAGATGAGGCGCTTCTGTTCAACATGAGGAAGCGGGGACGGAAAGGAGGAAGAACGGAACCGGATTTTACCGGACCTTATGTCATCCAGGCAATATGTGGCAAGCTGGTTACACTGTCTAATTCTGAAGGGGCAACTTTAAAGAACAAATACAATGTAAACCACATACAGAAGGAGCCAAACTGATGTCCCAAGTCAGGAATCACACAAGGTGCCAGAAGAGTATAAGACCAGTAAACCTCCCTCTAGCGCAGAGCTTCTGACAATCGAGAAGGATGCTGACAGTTGAAAAAAAACTCATGTCTGTGTGTTATGAAAGAATATCAATAAATGTTTCCGAAAGGGGATGACTCATTTGGTAATTATTTACGGCTTATGTTATGGCTGCCAATTTACAGTCTTTACTGAAGTCTGACTTCTTTTGAGTCACCTTTAATATAGATTGGACACTCTCTATGCAATGTGCAATACTTACATAGATGGTAAATGTTTACCTGCTTGCACAGATGGATGATTAGGTAATTAGTGTAAGTGTGTGTGTGTGTTCAATCGCATGTATGTCCAAGGTCCATAGTAAATAATATACACTGATCAAGAGATGCCCGAAAGTGGATAAAAGAGGACATTAGTGGGTGCATCACTTAGTGTAACGCGTGCAGGAAAATGAGCAGGACTGCAAGCCATATAATGACCCTTGTCTAGCTCTTAATACAGTATGCATACAGTGATGTATCTACAATGGACAGCTACTATGAGCAGATAGCACAGTACAGGTGCTTATAAGATCTGTATGCTGTTTCCATCCATCCATCCATTGTCCAAACCGCTTATCCTACTGGGTCGTGGGGGGTCTGGAGCCTATCCCGGAAGCAATGGGCACGAGGCAGGGAACAACCCAGGATGGGGAGCCAGCCCATCACAGGGCACACTCACACACTATTCACTCATACATGCATACCTACGGGCAATTTAGTAACTCCAGTTAGCCTCAGCATCCATCCATCCATCCATTGTCCAAACCGCTTATCCTACTGGGTCACAGGGGGTCCGGAGTCTATCCCGGAATCAATGGGCACGAGGCAGGGAAGAACCCAGGATGGGGGGCCAGCCCATCACAGCTCACACTCACACACCATTCACTCACACATGCACACCTACGGGCAATTCAGCAACTCCAATTAGCCTCAGCATGTTTTTGGACTGTGGGGGGAAACCGGAGTACCCGGAGGAAACCCCACGACGACACGGGGAGAACATGCAAACTCCACACCCATGTGACCCAGGCAGAGACTCGAACCCGGGTCCCAGAGGTGTGAGGCAACAGTGCTAACCACTGCACCACCATGCCGCCCCCTGTATGCTATTTCATTCTATAAAAAGAAACTTACTGTACTGTACAATAAAGTATTTCACCACTGCTTCTTCCTCAGCTCCCACTGTTTGCTAGCACATGCATCTTTTGATTTCTTAGTGCAATCTGTGCTTTATTTTTTTTTTGTGAAATGTAAGTGCAGTATCTGTTTATTAAGTGCTGTGGTTTAATATGTACATTATTATTTCAGTACTGTGTATACTGTCCTTAATGTCTTGCCTCTCTCGTATAACTTGAGATACGCCCAAATTGACTTGCAACAAGTGGTCCTGGTTCCAAATGCGGAAGGCGATGGATACCTGTATTTTATATGCTGTAGTGTGCTGGGTGTCAGACATTGCAATGCACCTTGCTTTGATCTTGACCTGTTAGATCAGAGGGAGGTAATCTTATCCAGAAAGGGCCACTGTGTATGATGGTTTTCACTGCAACTCTCTGAACAGCGAACCTAACAGTTATCCCAATACCTTGATCTTGCTAGCATATTTAAATGTGTACCTATTCAGGAATAGAGTGGTGAAGGCATTCAGAGGAGGACTGATGATTATCAGAGGGAACAAAGGGGCTGGGTACTTGTCAGTATCCAGTAGAACCACCAGACTCCTACACTGAATGGTTCTGGATGTGGCACAGACGTTAATCCCTCTGTATTAGGGGATCCGTCTCCAGTTTGTACTCTTCTAGTTAATAGGTAGATTATCAGGCAGTTTTTCACCCTAGTCCAGTACTCATTGACAGCCTAATACACCGTGTTTCAGTTTGTCTTGATAGTCAATACATGTCACAGGATGTACATTACTCTGATGGGCAGGCCCTCTTACATATGATGGAAATTGCAATACCTACTTTTGGCCACGAGATGGCAGCAAGAAAATAGAAAAATTATTTTCCCACGGTCTACTAGCAGCTTTTAGATGTTAATTCTTCATAAAAATAATTTGACTTGATCCAATGTATTTTTAATACAAACAATTACCACACAAAGCTGCTAGTTTCCTCCGGTTTCCCCCCACAGTCCAAAAACATGCTGAGGCTAATTGGAGTAGCTAAATTTACCGTAGGTGTGCATGTGTGAGTGAATGGTGTGTGAGTGTGAGCTGTGATGGGCTGGCCCCCCATCCTGGGTTCTTCCCTGCCTCGTGCCCATTGATTCCGGGATAGACTCCGGACCCCCTGTGACCCAGTAGGATAAGCGGTTTGGACAATGGATGGATGGAAATAGCATACAGATTAAGCACCTGTACTGTGCTATCTGCTTATAGTAGCTGTCCATTGTAGATACATCACTGTATGCATACTGTATTAAGAGCTAGATAAGGACAGTGGGTCATTATATGGCTTGCAGTCCTGCTCATTTTCCTGCACCCGTTACACTAAGTGATACACCCACTAATGTCCTCTTTCATCCACTTTCAGGCATCTCTTGATCAGTGTATATTACTTACTATGGACCTTGGACATACATGCGATTGGACACACACACACACACACACACACTTACACTAATTACCTAATCAACCATCTGTGCAAGCAAGTAAACATGTACCATCTATATAAGTATTGTACATAGCATAGAGAGTGTCCAATCTATATTAAAGGTGACTCGAAAGAAGTCAGACTTTAGTAAAGACTGTAAATTTCTCAGCCATAACATAAGCCGTAAATAATTACCAAATGAGTCATCCCCTTTCGGAAACATTTATTGATATTCTTTCATAACACACAGACATGAGTTTTTTTTCAACTGTCAGCATCCGATCCAAACGGGATTCCCATTTCCTTTCTGTGGGATCCAACAGAACACGGGCTGACCATCAGTCAACATGTCTTCAACCATGCAGGACAGGACCCAGTCCAGGCCAAACCTCACGGTGCTGGTGTTAATAAAAAAAATGTAAGGAACATGCAGCTGCAGCTCACACACAAACACAGTCCACAGCATCCAGAAAAAGGTCAGGCCTTTTTCTTCTTTAGCTGACTCCGCCCAGACCTCGCCCCCTTTCTGGGCGCCTCGCACTATGCCTTTGAACTGGCCCTGCAGCTTGGCCCGTTTCCTGTTTCCCAATGCAAGTCATAAGATTCACCCGTAAATGATATTTTGAATCGGAACGATATTTATTACTATTGTTTAGATTAAATATATAACGGTTTAATGATTGAATATAACTTGATATTGTTGTTTGTGTTGTTTAGTTTGAGGTTCTAGTTTCTGTCTTTATCCGCTTTCGTTTCAGTAGGCAGCTGGTTCATCCCAGGCTCAGGGTCTCTCTGCTCTTCATCAAACCCACACCCCCAGTTTGGGAGCACCCTCTCCCTCTCCTCCCCCCACGGCTGTGACTGTTACTCCTCCTTGAGGAGTAACTGCTCCGCCCCCTATCCCAGCCCCTATACCCACAGGAGTGCATCACCCAGTGAGCCGCCGCCCTGCCTGTCCCCTCACACAAGCACACACTGAAATCATGGTCCTAAGCTCTCTGTGTGGGTCACCACGATAGTACAGCACACCGACGATTACCCTCTGACTGAATCAGAATCAGCTTTATTTGGCCAAGTATGTTCACACATATTGGGAATAGTTAGACATTTAATCAAAATAATTAAGACAAGACATAAACATACAGTTCTGTTGATATGCGACGCATATAACCTCTGCATTCACAGCACTGCTTCAGTTATCGAAGAGCAAATTTCCAAAACTCACTCAGTCCGATAACCTAAAGTAATAAGTCATAATCCTCTTCATACGTTGCAGTAATGGGAATGAAATCTCACTCAGTGTTTATGTAATGGAGCAATGGAATTTCGTGAAATTTCCAAAAGTCCACAGAAATATTTAGAAAAACATTCCTGCAGACTGAGTTTTTGATATTTGCTTTTCAATTAACACAATTTTCTTCAGTCTGAGGTTTAACAGAATTCAGCCATATGCTGTTCAAAAAAAACTACACAGAACAAAAACAGAATGGACTTTACATCTGTCTGAAAGGAAAGTTGACACAGGCTGCAGCAGTGAACAAATCAATCAATGTATTAAAGTTAGGCATTAAGTAACTGGAGGCAGTATATACATAACATGATAACATGCCTTTTCTGTATTGACCATATTAAGGACGCTGTAACACTGCCCACCACATACCTGCTTCATTTATTGTTTTATACTTGCAGCTGCTTATTCAGACAGCTCGTCTACCTGTCTGTCCATGTTGCCCTCCCATGACAACTGGTCCAGCCTACAGGTGCCGTCCCATTCCGGCATGTTACCCATGAGTCATAGCGGCACCTCCGGGAGCAGCTCCAGGTGAGCCCGTGCCTCCCCTCCCCCACCTGTCCCCATGCTGAGTCTCGGGCCCCCGTCTTCCCTCTTGTTCTCGCCTATACCCACATCCTGGCCTGTGTCTGCATCGTCTCACCTCGTTAACAGGACTTTCGCCTTCTTCTGTCCTGATCCATTCAGGCCCATCATTCTGGGACATGCTTTGATTTATTTCGCCATAGTTACTCTTTGTTTTCCTTTGTACTTTGCACTCTACAAGTAAAATGAATAAAAAATAGGCATTATTTTGATATTGTTTTAGTACAGTGACACTAGTATATTTGTTGTTGTTTCCAGGCAACACTGCATGCTGATTTAACGTCTTTCCTTAATCTCCACCCCATTGCTCACACACAGCCAGTATCCCAGTTTGTGGTCAATGAGCTCCTCCTCACTCACCCCAGTCTCCTAGTCCAGTGGAATGTCCAACAGCTTGGGCTCTCAGTTCCTGCGTGTCATGCCCGGCTCGTCCGCTCCTCCTGTGTGCCACGCCCCCTGATTACCCACGTGTTTTCTCCCGATTTGTACCCAGCTGTATCTAGTTAATTTGCTCAGTCCTGTGTATTTCAGTCCGTGTCTTACCTGAGTCCAGTGTCTGTCATTGATGTTTGTATGCGTGAGATGTTTCCCCGTCCGCGCTTCCTAATTAAACTCCCGTTTTTGCCTGTCCGCTTGCTCCTTGCACGCCTTGCCCGCACGATCGCCTGCCTGCTTGTACCCGATCGTGACACTGCGCAGCTCTACAACTCATTACCCAGGGCTCTCGCACCCGGCCACAGTGCCCCTCTCAGGCTCCCCGCTGTATGACAGCACTGCCCCATCGGAAGTTCATGAAGCCTCACAGTACGACGCCTCTCCCCACGCGCGCTTAGCCACCACCGGGACTCCCATCACTCCTCCTTCCCTGTAGGGCGGCGCACTTCCATTATTATTACAGTTTCTACTGTCACTCTGTTGCTTTTCCTGGTGCTGGACTTTTGACAGATAAATACATTATTTGTTGCATTCAGTGACAAAAGATTGGTCTGTTTAACACCCTCAGTCTCCACCCTATGAGCCCCTTGTTGGCGGCAGAATCAGGAAGATGTCGGAGAAAGCAGAGGTAAAGTGAATAGTCACCTCGACAATAATGTGGAAACCGCTAATGGTGATCATGCCTGTGTGGGTGAAATGGATCACCACAGTATAAGCGGATGATGATTATAGACGATTTTTCCCTTTTTCTTTATGTCTGTTTACCATCTAATAGGCATTTTTTTTCTTTGGGATGCGTCTAGGTCAGATACGACCAAAATATTTTTCTCATTTCAGAAGTGAAAAAAAATATTGCTCTCAGATTCTGTTCAGTTGTAGTTTTTTAAAATAATGTACCTTGATTTGTGTTTGTTTAAAATGCCATTACCTGTTGCTTACTGGGCCGCTGAAAATGTCTGGCCCAGCTAAATTTCTTGGTTTAAAAATCTGGCCCAACTACTTTCCAGACCTGGACTAGCCCTACTGAATCATACACTAATGTTATTCTGTTATGTGGGCTGTTGTGATAGGGAGATTTGCTGGATGCTGCACGACGGGTGGTGTCCCTGCTGCAGAATGCCCTGTCTGAAGCAGCACCTAGAGACAGTGAGGGTTGTTGTCATCACCTTAATATTGTATATACGCAATCTGTTATTTCTTAACTAATATAATTGTAAGGTATTCTTCTAATATATTGTGCACAGCCAACAAAAAAGAGAAAAATGCAAAACCAAAGGAAGGCTTTCTTTTCTCTTAAAAGTCTTTTTTCTAAACCAACTGAGAGTCAGTTAGAGGGGTGTTCATTATCAGTATTGTTGCTGGCATTTCTGAAAATGTGCCAATTTTAGTCAAGTGGCTACTTTTCAAATGCAGTCCCTGGCCAAGATGAAGAAAGTTCATGAAGACTACATGATAATATTAAGCACTGACATAACAAACAACATTTTTTACATGCAAAATATACAGGAAATATACACTGCAACAGGCTAGGATAGACAAATAACCAAATACACTTGCAAGCCTGACCACTTTAGACCCCAGATTAGAAAATTGGTGAATGAGCATATATTTTTTCCAAGTTTTGTTTTGCTTTCAAGTTCTCACAAATAAAAAAAAAAAAAGATTTTCCCACTATAGCCAGATCCAGTTTCTGTGGGGGGCGGGGTGGGGGGGTGACAATTTGTAGTAATAACTATTTCCTGCTGAAAACCACTGGTAAACTATCCACATGTCTCTGAATATCTGTGAGTCCCGAGACCTCCATGACAGATAGATATAAGTTGCTAGTGTTGATCGGCAGGAAATCTTCTCCAAAGCCCCACCACCACCTCACACCAATCCACCCAGGGTTTACTCCAAATAAATTTGCTGGTAATACAAACCGGATCAACTTGTGGTTTGTGTCCACGTGTACTAGAGACAAAGGCCCTGGTACATTCTGCGTACAACACAGCCAAGACTTGACAACCTTTATATGATGCGCATGGAATCAACCCTATGCATGGAGGCTGCAACTCTTCTCCACCGAACCCTGTAGCCCATTGACTGCAGCCTGCATTGACTATCCTGTAGCCTGCATTTGGTAGATCATTCTTGACAGAAGAAACCAAATTGTCAAGTTCCCTAACACAGAGCTCATACTCTTTTATTCTTCTTAAGATTGTTCTTCTTGAAACACCCATCAGTGTGGCTATGCAAGGCACAGGAAGTTGAGTATGGAGCATTTCTTTCAAACATTGTTCTTCAATCAAAATCTTGGGTCGTCTATTGGTGGCAGCGACTTCCTGTGTGACACATGGGGCTGGACGTTCCAGATGTGCCCTCACAAGGTCAAAGAGCTCTTGCAAAGCCAGGGTGATAGCAGGAGGTACTTCAATGTGATTAGACAGGGCCTGCAGAAGATACAGCTCCTGATGACAAAGGAACTCCAGGTAATCCAAATTTAGTGGAGTCGCGCTGAATCCTATTTCTATTTTATGCAGAAGACTTTCGAGAAGGTGGTATCTGAGCTGTTCACAGAACAAATTATAGTTAATGAGGTGTCAAGATCTTGTCTCTGATCCACACACTAGGCCTACCATTCAAAAGTTTTAATTATGAAAATGAAATGTTTTTGTTTTGTGAGGTGCTTGTTCATGTATGATGATGTAGTGGCTGCTCTGTTTGACCGTGGTAAACCTTTTCACAAACAATATAAGTGAAGAAGTATGACATTAGATCTAAGGACCAGAGTATAATAAAGTTAAATAAAATCCATCAAAAACACTTACTCAGTGGAGATTCCAATGTAGTAGGCAGACAACTTTATGGCTTTAATAATGAGTGTATTTAGCAGCTACAAGGACAAAAGATATTATAAACCTCTCCATTTTAATGCTAATTTAATAAACATTAACAGATAGCACTTAAGGTGGTTTCGCCTATAGTCTGCTAACACTAACCCGAGAACTAATATCTGAGGAGCGTTCTTCCCAGGATTTGAATTTATTAAATTGGCTTTGTGATGTTGTATTAAGAAATTTTATTCACAATGCAATTTACCGTACATTGGCCCATTCTTTTATATACGGTAAGACGAAGCGGGAAATTCGAGCGAGCGAGTGCTGTGCAGACGCGAGCGCGTAGAGGGGATGGGTTTTCAGCACTCGAGCACACGCACGCGCGTGGTTCGACTTTTGGCCCTAATTTAACGGCGAGCGAGTGAGTGAGTGCTGTGCAATCGCGAGCGCGTAGAGAGCATGGATTTTCTGTTTTTATGCGCACGACTTTTGGCACTAATTTAACGCCATAGAAATGTGTGTTTAAAAGGGGAGGAGATCGGGTTGCAGCGCTGGTGTGAGCGGTTTCTCCGGGCAGTTCGCTCGAGGCTAACGTGGCTTTGGGAACGTGGTGTACCCGTCACCCATGCCAGGGAAGAAATCAAAACCGAAATGCTAGGAATATGGACTTCATCTTACGTCAAGCGTTTTCCCCTCCATTGACGCCCATAAAGAAAAGGCTTAAAGTCCATATTCCTAGCATTTCGGTTTTGATTTCTTGTCAGGTAAGTCTTTATGGCCAGATACATTCGCGAGAAATTTGGTGATTTGTGGTGACTGTTTTAATACATTAAGTTGCGTTACGCATTTTCACATTAAGCGTTTTAGAATGTCCCGTGGCAGGTATCCCCTTCTATTGCCCTAGGGAGGGTTGTAACCCTCGTCTGTATATTAATAAAGAATAATCCTTCTATTCCTGTCTCATGTATCTGGACCTCCCCAGCAATTTAACGAAATTTGGTGGCAGCGGTTACAAGTGAACCCGTTTAAGTTTAGCGCTCATACTTCCGTCCATATGTTTAAGACCCACCTTGGCTGACTTAGCTGACATGTCCTGATTTCA
Organism: Brienomyrus brachyistius; assembly: GCF_023856365.1. Lineage (NCBI taxonomy): Eukaryota > Metazoa > Chordata > Actinopteri > Osteoglossiformes > Mormyridae > Brienomyrus > Brienomyrus brachyistius. The sequence continues at coordinate 87,777 of NW_026042518.1, read as the reverse complement.
TAATCTTCAAATTTGTAATCTTTTCTCCTTCATCTAACTCCATGTTTTTAACTTCTTGTCATTTTCTTGCCGTTTGACTCATAGAAAATTATCAGACTTAAATGACACGTCAGCCTGTGCAGACAGCGATTTCAATGTTTTAATAAATTGGCCAGCAGGTGGGGGCAGTGCTCAATTTCATTAATGCCATTCAGAAAACTTTCAGGCTTTATGTCTTAATGAACAGCCTAGAAAAGGACAAAGCATTATATTACTGATGCATACAGCAGATCCCCAACTCAGGCTGTGTTGCATATTCTTAACAGTGCTACAGTATGTTCACACAGCCAGTACAAACAAACTTGCAAGATCTAGACCAGGGGTCACCAACCTTTTTAAAACGGAGAGCTACTTCACGGGTACTGAGCCATACGAAGTTTGATATCAGTTTTAAACGCCCTCCTAAACATGTCTAAACTTCATGCATGATAAACATGTTTTAAATGCTTTTTTATATTCAATTTCAAATCTATATAAATGCAAATGTGATAGATTAGAAACAGGACAAAATAAAATTTTAGATGATGTTCGCTGGTGAGTTGTGCTATTTTATAGAACAGGTCCACGGGCAACTCATGTGGTCATTGGGGGCATCCTTGGGGCACCATGTTGGTGACCCCTTATCTAGACCTACCACATCAGGTAGGAAGGTGCCTATTTCTACCAACTATTCAGACCATCAGACCCAAACCATACATTCAGTCATGCACAGGCACTCCACCAGAGGGCTCTACATTCTGTCCTACATCTGCTCACCTGTTAGACCCACACTCAGTCTCCATCCTGATTTCTACCTACTACTCGGACTATCTCACCAAAACCAGTCCTGTGGCCTGTTCTATGAAGCGGGGTTACTGGCTTATTGGGGAAACTTGTCGGATTTCTTGATCGGGACCTTCAACTGCTCTGCCATAGAGAGCATCCTAACATGCTGCCTTACGGTCTGGTATGCGGGCTGCTGGTGGCCTCCTACCGCTCTGCCATAGAGAGCATCCTAACATACGGCCTTACGGTGTGGTATTCGGGCTGCTGGTGGCCTCTATGACTTTTTTTGTAGACAGTCCATCTGTGTGGTGCTGTTTGCACGAATTGTTTTGGGAAATGCACTTACAGTTTTGCAGATGTTAAGGGTGATTCCAGAAATGCATCAAAGCAACTGAGGAACTGCAATGTCACTGTACAGTTACTTATAATGGGCGCCAATGTAATGTGTAGAGTGGCAAATAAACTGATTCACCATTTACTCTCATGTACATCACTTAAAATGCTTGTTTTAAATGCAAATGTGTGAATGTAAATCTAAGCAGTAAAGCTACAATTTACATTCTGTTTGCATGGTGGAAAGAACATTTAATCTGCCTTTTAAGTGTGATTAGAATATCTAATGCCTGTGTGCTTGTAATAAGATGGTCGCTGGTTCAAACCCAGCCACAGCACATCTCTGCGTCCTTGAGCGAGGCCCTTAACCCCCAGCTCACTGGGCATCACTATGGGTGGCTGCCCTTCGCAGACAACTTACTCTGTTTACTCTAAAAAAAAGAGAGCAAGTTGAGAGAGAAGTTAAGACAATTTCTCCACAGGGACCAATAAAGTATCAATTATTATTACTGTATGAGAGACTGTCTAATATCAGATAGATAACAGACTCATACTGTGCTGAGCTTGTCTGAGAGAGATGATTAGCAAATGCTCTCCCACAGTATCTCAGCACTCTGTACAAAGAACTTTATATGCTCAGTATCTGCTCCTGTTTATCTAATTGTTCTCATTTTAACTGGATGTTAAGGAGTAAATTAATAAACGTCATGTAAGTGCACATTAAAATGCTTTTTCACTGTTACTTAAGTTCCCATGTGAACAGCCAATCAGATCAGCCTGATGTGTGTCTCTCTGTTTCCTCTCTGTTTCCTGCCCTTTCATCCCGACCACGACCATGATCTCTCACTTAGCAGCAGAGCAGTTTATTCTAAACAGTGGAAGCACAAAAATGTTCAGACTCTTTGGTCTTCTCATTTTCATTAGTAAGGCCCTATAATATAAATTATTTTGGGATTTTAATATTTTCATTTATCTGTATGATGTGATCAGTGGAATTTGGCCATTTAATCTGCATCATAGTTAATAGTTATTTAGATTACTATTATATGTCTTATTTGATTATGATTTTTTTTGTTTTTCTGTTTTTGCAGACACTGCACTGACTACAGATGTTGTTCAGCCCAGTCACCTGATGAGGGTTCAGCTTGGAGACAGTGTGACCCTGACATGCTTCTGTCAAGGAGAAACAACTTTTGTTACTTTGTTTAAGCAAGCTGTTGGTCGGAAGCCCCAGCCCATGGCGAAAGCACTTCTCTACGTACCTGGTGAATTTTACAAGGAATATAAAAGCATAAAACGTTACTCCTTACTGAATGCAGAGGGGAGTTTTAACCTCACTATTTCTAACGTGGAGCCGTCAGATTCTGCAGTGTATTATTGTGCTGCTGTGTTTCTTCATGAGGTCACCTTCGGGAATGGAACCTTTGTCATAATCACAGGTAAATGAGATTCCAACTATTTTCATATTTGCTTTATTATAATGTCAGTAAGATTATTCCCTGCAAAATAATTTTGACAGTTTAGTTGTTTGTCAATATAAAATTAGCAAAGATACCTTATCGTCTGCTTTGTTCCATAAATGTTTTTCTAAACATCAAACAAAAATCATTCATTATTATTATTATTATTATTATTATTATACAATTTGTTGCATTTTGCTTGCTGTCAGCCAAAAGCCTAACCTTCTCTTTATACAGATGTTAATGTTACACATTGCAGCCTCTTTAAAACAAATAACATAAAAAAATGTTTGAGTTGTTATATACAGTATAGGACTGTGCAAAAATCTTAAGCAACAAAAGAAAATTATTTTTGACGTTATTTATCTGAGCAGTCAGTGTGTATTCACTCTGAAAAAAAAAATGCATGATTTAACATATGAACTAGGGATGTGCACCATTCAGAACTGATTTGAGAATGAAATTCTCAAATACGTATCCTAAAATTCAGGATTTTGAATACATATATGAACTTGAATTTCAGTTCATTTTGTTAATCTGAATTACATTTGAATTGTGGTTGAAAACAGGTTGTGGCATTGAAATTTATATTTGAATTTAAAGAAGAAGAACGAAAAAGGGTTTGGATTCAAATTCAAGTTCATATACGTACTGTAGGTGTAGCTTTTAACTAAAATATGAACTTTAATTTAAATATGAATTATACATAAACACATTAACATTGTTATACATCATTGTTATAAAAATGTCGTTTTGTAAAGAATGAAATAATGCAACATTTGAAGTGTCACCTAAAATAATAATTATACTGTCATTTTGTGCACCATGGTGGATCTGCTCATAGGAAGAGCTGAGTGTCTCTCCTTAAAAGTCAGTGTTGGCTGCAGTGACGGCAGTTTCTAACCTAAGAAACGTCCCAAACACTTTTCCTGCATCAAAAGTCAAACTAGTCCCTATTCCTGCCATGAAAGGTTCACATAATGTCACCGATACCTGAACCAACCATGTTTATCAGAGGATGCCAACCCTTTGGCTGCAGCTTTCTCTGCACACGCTGAGAGAGTCTTCAGTGTAGCAGGAAAAGATTTCAGGCCAGAAGATTGCAAATTAAATCATGAAACCTTTGAAGATATTATGCTGAATAAATGTAATAATAATGAAAAATTAGCAATGTGTATTGGAATAAAGCATAATTGTATTTGCCATGACGTTTTGCTTTTCGCTGTAGTGCTATGGTTGAACGGAAAAACTTACTTTTGTGTGCATAAGAAAATAAATAGGAGGAACTACGAAACCAAGTAATTCCTTTTACTATGTATACTTTTTCTTTAATGTTAAAAGATAGACAAACTAGTAATGGGCAAACAGCTCTTCGGCTCTTGAATTAAATTATGCAGGTACTACAGCAAAATGCTCAAAAATACCAAAACACATCAAGAGCTAAATATGCAAAAACAATAAATACCTTCCTGTGGAAAAGGGGCAACATAAACCAAATGTAAAGTCACGAAAATCATGAAAATATAAAGTACACTTTACACACTTCATTTCTTTGAATTGAAATTAATTATATTCATCTACCTTCATACATTAATACAAGACATTATATGATTATAATGTTTGTTATTATCATATAATTTTTATTTAGGTATTATGTAGGTGCAGTTAATGTATAGTGTTACCTGATATATACTAATAAGCAGTAATACAATAAAAAGAGAGAAGAATGTCAGCTGTTCTCCAAGAAGTTACTGATTTCTTGGATGGCTAGAAGAACATCGATTCAGTTCCCAAAAATCTGTAAGAACAATTTTTGAGGATCTGTATTTTCCATTGTTATTCTCAAAGGGCTGTCATCATGACTATTTTGCTTTTCAGGTAAAGACTCCAACAGCAGGACTGTGGTACAGCAGCCTGTGTCTGACACATTGCAGCCAGGAGACTCTGTGAGCCTGCAGTGTACGATAGAGACTGGGAGCTGTGCAGGAGAACACAGTGTTTACTGGTTCAGACATGGATCAGGAGAATCCCTTCCTGGAGTCATTTACAGCCATGGAAACAGCAGTGATGAGTGTGAGAAGAGCCCTGAGGCTGGATCTCCTACACGGAGCTGCGTCTACAGCCTCCCCAAGGGGAACCTCAGCCTCTCCGATGCTGGGACTTACTACTGCGCTGTGGCCATGTGTGGGGAGATGCTGTTTGGGAACGGCACATAGCTGGATATAGATGGTAACACCCAGTGTGGGGAGATGCTGTTTGGGAACGGCACACAGCTGGATATAGATGGTAGCACCCAGTGTGGAGAGTATATCTGCTTCAAAGTTTTATTTAGCTTATTCTGCTATTAAGACATTTATTTCTTTTTTTAATGTAATGAATTTTCTAATTTAAGTGCTTAAATTAAATTACACAGATGTTAATTTAATAATTATCCATCCATCCATCCATTTTCCAAACCGCTTATCCTATTGGGTCGCGGGGGGTCCGGAGCCTAATTTAATAATTATTTCAAATATTAATATCCATCCATCCATCCATTTTCCAAACCGCTTATCCTATTGGGTCGCGGGGGGTCCGGAGCCTAATTTAATAATTATTTCAAATATTAATATAAATTGTTAAAATGCAAAATACTAGAAGTTCATGTTAAAAATGGACTATTTACAAAACAACTGCTGTAATGTGTTATCGATTTGATCTTTAACTAATGTAATGTAAGCAAATGGGAAATGTGTCTCTATATCATTATGCTGAAATCTATCTCTTTGTTACAGGCTTTCAGAAGCTGCTGGATCCTCTTCACTCTGGCTTGCTGATAGTTTTATCTTGCAGCATTATTCTGAACGTTGCTCTCATTTGTATAAGATGTAAACTGACCTGTACACACTGTGCAGGTACGCTGCCCGGCTTTATGCACTCAGAAGGACAAAATGTAGATTTTAACAAATTATAGAAATATAAAATTGTTTTATGATAGATAACATTTTCATATTAAAACCACTCTTGCAGGTAATACAGTTTTAAAATCCATTATTAAATCTCACCTTATTTATATAAACCTTTTTGTACTGTAAGATTTACATTTTTGTATTATATCTTTCATATTTTGCAAAATCTATTGAAATATACATGTTGCAATAAGTTGCATATCAATAACTTTTATTACCAAGATCTCCTTTATAGCAATTTTATTATATATGATATATGAGAACAAATGACACGTATCCAAACATGCACACTTAAATTGACAGAAGTCATTTTTACTTTCATTTTTGAGACAAAAAGGATGTTGATTGCTTGAAAATTCGGAATGTTATCTGACCACGGTATGATACCGTGCGAAATTAAATAATATATTGATGTGTTATATATTTTAAACAGATGAAAAGAACAGTGATATATCAAAAGTGGAATGGTCACGCAAGCAAGTATGTAATAAATATTTCAAATTACAAATCGTCAGTAAAACAAATGAACCTCAGACTGATTTCCATCCTGGGATCAGCATTTTAAGTGCTATTTGTGAAAATAGGTAATAGCAAACCGATTTGATCCATCCAATTCTGCCATCTTTGTCTCCACAGTGCCATGACGAGGACACACTGAGTTACGCTGCCCTGAACCTTAAGAAGCCAAAACCCAGGAGACAGAAGAAAGACGGGAATAATGACACTCTGTATTCTGACCTCCGCTACAGAGATTATGAATAAAGATGCTTCTCATTCATGTCAGTCACACAGAGTGTTCAGGGTGTAGCTTTAATAATGTTCAGAGGAGGGCAGGGGAGCCAGTGCTTCTGAGACTGAATCACGGGATTTTACGGAGCACCGGTGCTGAGTTTGGTGTCAGTGTGTTTGGGGCGCATTTTTACTGGAAGTGCAAATGTTCAAGCCAGACTGGGGGCTGAGGGAGGGGGAGAGGGGAGCCACAGAGATTATTTCTTCATGGCATGGGGGGGAATAAGCGGCTTTAATGTTGTGGAAAGGCTGAGTTGCTGCAATCAGTTCTTTGATGTCACACATGCTTACTTGTCTCCCTTGTGTACCATGCTGAATGGTTTGGGGCAAACGCACAGGGACTGATCGATTATATTAAACAGATGAAAGAAACTGAATGAAAATTTCAAGTGTTCTTAAATTACGTTTTTCATTTAATTGTGTGTTCTGGATGTATTTTTGAGTATATACATGTACCTGTATATGTACCTGTATATATACCTGTGTCGTTAATAACGATGTGGATAATTAAGAAAGAGGAGTTTTGTTTCTTGCTCCCTGTCTTGTTACTTGGCTCACAAACATACACACACATAGACACACACACAAACATACACAGACACACAAACACACACACACATAGACACACACACACACAAACACACATGCACACATGCACACACACACACTGCTACGGCTCTGTAAGAACACTACCATGCTCTTTTGTGTGAGTGGGGTGGGGGGTGTTAAATAAGATGAAAATGACAATGGCTGTACTTTTGTTATGTCAGTTGTGTTTCTATAGTCATTGTATCATATTCCACAAGCTTTTTATTCTACAAGATGTACAAGCCAGTCAGTGTATTCAGTGGGGTGTTCAGGAGTCATTAGGTTCTGAAAAATGTCTTGCATTTAAAACATAATGTACTTTTGAATACTTAAGTATTTTTAGATGCAAATACTCCAGTACTTTAACTGAAGTAAAAAATTAACTGAAAAACTTTGAGTATTATTTGACGAGGAGTATCTATACTTAACTCAAGTAGTGAAGTTGTGTACTTTGTCCACCTCTGTCCAAAAGTGACATACAGCTGTAAGCTGTTTGGGTTTGTTTGTCTGCTGAGTGCTTCTCTGCAGTGCTGCAGATGTTTCCACTGGTTAGATGCAGCTCAGGAAGACTGACCCACTGACTGCACTGTGCTGGACTCACTTTGCAAAGAGTAAAAACCACACAGACAGAACAATATCTGCTTCTTGTAAGACCCTGTTTCCTCTCTACCTCACCCAGGTCACGCTTTCAAGTATTCAGCCTAAGTTATTTTATCCAAACAAGCCACCATTATTATTCATGCAGCTGGACATTTGACTGGAGCACATGATTGCTACATATCACTACTGTACATGGAACGGAATGTACAGTTTTCACAACAGAACTTTAGAAAAGCAAAATTCTCATCAGTCCACATCTCTAACCACCACACATCCTAGGGCTCCCATTTATAATGGTACATTTTTGTTTTATTCACATTCTTTTTCATCACACAGATAAACACCATCCATTAATCTTACAGCATGTATCCTGGTCAGGGTGATGGGGACGACACCACCTATATCGAGTGTGATTTAAGGCCAAGACCTTAAAAGGGAGAGTCAAGACTGAGGCTTGTTACAAGAGCAGTGGGGCACAAAACAACAAACAACATCATTATGAATGTAAAAGAAATGGATGTATATATAAATATAGGGTAATAATAGAAACAAAAAATAAGAATATATTACATACAGAGGAATATTATAGGAATATTAAAATTAACTTATACACAATCCTTAACTTATACACAATCCTATTGCATGTAACATTATTGCTCATGTGCCAGATATTAGCCTCCCAAAGGAAGCTGCCACACAGGGCATAATGCACTGGCTCAATGCAACACTGCACATCAGTGAATAAGGAGGAACAATATTGCAGATCAGCAGCAGATAGAAACTGTATCAGAAGACAGTGAACAGGGGAAAAGTTCAATGAGCAGAGTGCAGATTATAAAGCCTGACTGCTGTGGGGCCCAATGACCTGCGGTACCGTTCTGTCACACGCCGGGTGTCTGAGTCTCTTACTGAAGGAGCTGCCCTTACGGGCCTCCATAGTCTGCTGGGGGGGTGAGAGGTGTCACATAAAATTGATGACAGCCTTGTTATCAGCCTGCTCTCATCCATCTACTCTACAGTGCCAAGGGACGCTCCTCCCTGATGATGAGAGGAGTCTAAGCATGTGGACATTTGGGATAATGTGAGTTCAGAACTGGATGGTCAGCTGTACGACTTCCAGTCTGTAGGCAGACTCATCACCTTCAGTTATGATGGCAAACACAGTAGTATCACCTGCAAAATTCAGGATCTTCACTGGAGCAGCAGTGATTTGTGTAGAAATTGAAGAGAAGAGGGAGAGCACAGAGCCTGGAGGAGCTCAGTGCTGAGGGTCAGCGTGTCTGATGTGTGCTGTAAGCATACAGATGTCCTGCATTTGTGGAACATTTTGTTTGTGCTGCTGTTTATATGTGTTGTTGACGCTGCAGTCAGTAATTTTCCACTAGCAGTCTCACCTCTGCATTTTACAGGAAGACTGACCGACTGAGAGCAGGGTGTTTGTGTCTCTCTTCTCAGTGAGCGAAAACCACACAACCATCAGGTCCTCAGCTCAGGCCCACTGCTTCACTAGAAAAACCACAAAGGGTATTTTTATCTAAAAGTGGGTGAGCAAGTGAGATGTTATTGACAGCATGAATTTGTCTACTAACATTTTAAATTCAAACCTAAAAAGCAGTATGTCCAGGATGTCAGTAATTACATTTAGTCAGTATGAACAATTTGGGTGCAATAATATAGAATAATGTAGAATTTTGCATAATTCAGTTAATACCAGTAAGATACCGATCATTAACACTATAAGGTCATGTTGCTGAATCTCATTGTTAAAGTTAAATGAATCTACGCATTTTTATACACACAAGACTGTGCTTAGTTCATCTTTCAGTCAAAATCACACAGTGAGGCAAATCTGACCATCTTAATTGTTTTTGCTTGTGTGGAATGGCATCCCATGCAGGCCTGTGCTCTGTGCTTCCTGGGACAGGTCCCACCCTCTCCAGACCCCGATGAGAATTAGTAGTCGCTGGATAAAAGATTGACAAAAGATAAAAATACAAAAGTCATTCTTGCTGTCTAACCTCTGATTACTGCATGACATTTCTGATTTCTGATAACTGATAAGTAGAAAATATGTTTAGTCTCTTGCTTGGTGGTAAGAAAAAAGGAGAACCACAAAGAGCACAGTCATTTTCAAGGTTATTTCTCACTGGTCAGTGTGAAAGGCTGCGTCATTAATATAACGCCGGGCTCAGCACAGTGACTGCACCTGCGCTGCACTGTAGAACACAAGCCAGGCTGCAGACCATCAGCCCTGAAAGTTAAAACAGGACTCGTATGTGTGTCATGTGGTGTTTAATAAAAATTTACAGGACAGAACATAGTGGATTCAGTTTCCTTTGCTCTTACACTCCCAGTCCAAAGTGTGGCCACGACTGCTGTCAATGCATCTGTCTCTTTTTTCACCTTAATTTTTCACCTGTGTTATTCACCTTAATATCAAAAGGCTCCAAAGCAGTACAGTAATGCAGAACAAATATTGTAACTAACAAGGAAGTGGGGAGGTAATGGACAGAAGTGTTGGTTTTTGGTAACTCCACTCCTCTGACCTCCACTGTAATTTTAGGTTCCTTGGAACAATATTGTAAACCAGTCATCACACATCACACACATAAAGTCGACACCAACCTTAAGTTTGACACTCAGATAAGGTTAGTTGTCAAGTCAAGCTTTTTACAATTGAGGCAGTTGGCCAAAATAAAGCCAATTCTTTCTAGGCAGCACTTTGAGACAGTAATCCACTCTTTTGTCACTACTAGTTTGGACCACTGTAACGCCCTCTATGTTGGGGTTAGAGGCTCCACTATTGTTCACCTCCAGAAGGTTCAAAATGCTGCCGCACATGGAAATATGAGCATGTCTCCCCCATTTTAGCCTCACTCCACTGGCTGCCCGTACATTTTAGGATTCATTTTAAAATTCTGTTATTTGCTTTTAAAGCCCTCAGTGGTCTTGCTCCATCTGACCTCTGTGAGCTGCTTCACCCTTACACCCCCACCCGCTCTCTCAGGTCAGCTGATCAGCTGTTCCTGACGGTTCCTAAGACTCAGCGTGAGCTTAGAGGGGATCGAGCCTTTGCAGTCGCAGCTCCTAAAATGTGGAATGACTTGCCTTTTCACATTAGAGAGGAATCCCCTCTGTCCGTTTTTAAATCTCTTCTAATCTCTTCTCCTTCACCTTTGACACATTGTGAGATGTTAATTTTAATAGTAAATCTTATTTTAATCTTAGCCTTTTCTTTATTAATTAATTGATTTTTTTAAATTTTTATTAATGGCCTTTTACTCACATTGAATGTTTTGGTTTTTATTAAATTTCTTTTACTTCGTTTTTAAGTGTGTGAATGTTTTTATTTATTCCTTTGTGCAGCACTTTGGTCCATAAGGTTGTTTAAAGTGCTTTTCAAATAAAGAGCTGGATTGGATTACATTGGAAGATGGCTCAACAAATCTCTTTCACAGAATGTAAAATTCGACAGAGGGCGCAAGGTGACATTCTGTCAGGGGCCCAGAATTTTTAGCTACACCTCTGTGTTACTGTGTTTTTTTTGTTCTAGCCATCAATAACTCTGGAGTTGCTATATCGCCACCTGGTGGTGAAAAGATCAGACAAAAATATGTACACATGTTACCAACAGTTTGAAATTGAAGTGCAGAGTTAACAGGTTTAATTAATCGTCCCCACGGATGCCAGTCATGAAATTTGAGAATTGCAAATTAAAACACAGGAAAAAATCAGGAACACTACAAGATAAAATATTTAGCAAACACTCAATGTGCATCCAGGGTGACAAGGGACAACTGGAGGATGATATGACAATCTGACAGTGACATTCACAGCACTTTATATGTTGCCAAAAACAGAAAAGGGGATTAAAATCAAGAATCAGAAATCATGTATGAGGGTGGGGCTGCTTGGTGGTGCAGTGATTAGCACTGTTACCTCCCACCACTGGGACTCAGGTTCGAGTCTCCGCCTGGGTCACATGTGTGGGGAGTTTGCATGTTCTCTCTTGCTAAATTGGCCGTAGGAGTGCATGTGTGTGTGAATGGTGTGTGAATGTGCCTTGCAATGAGCTGCCCCCCCGTCCTGGGTTGTTCCCTGCCTCGTGCACAGATCCTGCCAGGATAGGCTCTGGACCCCCCGCGACCCAGTAGCATAAGCGGTTTAGACAATGGATGGATGTATGAGGGTGAGTCACAATGACGACAGCTGCTCTGTTGACTTGGTCCCAGGAGTCGTCAGCGTTGGTCTGCCGGGGCCCCCGTCCTGTCTGTGGAAGCACCCGTCTTGTTGGCTGTTCTCTCTGCCTGGGCCCCCTCTCCTGCTGCCTCACGTTTGGGTTGAAGTGGCTCCCCAGTGCTTCTGTAAAGCTCTTTGTGTATCTTAGAAAAGGGCTGTATAAATGTAACATTCATTCATTTATTCAAGGTCCCAGCCAGAAGAGTGCAGTACTACACTGTCCCCCACAGCCTGAATCAGCTGGATGTTATAGGATTAAGACACTTCCTGCATTAGGCCATTTACCCTCAGTGTATTTCCATACCCTGACAGGATGGATGACAATACTATGGCCCTAATTTTCAATACACAGTTTTCACAGGAGTCTCACCCTCATCCACATTCTCTGCATTCCTTATCTCATGCTTCTTTGCCACCCGCATCTCCTCTGCCTGCTTTGTCTCATTTTCCCACAATTGAAACACCGTCCAATTTGTCTCTGTTTTAGTTCTACCACATTAGTCCCTGAGCAACCAGTCTGATCCCGTTCCTCTAATTTCAGACGCATCTGGCTTATCTGATTGGGACTGAAGCTGCTGTTACTAGGAAAACCACATTCGTCCCACTGGGGCAGGTCTGACACCGCGTCCTTCCCATATGTCTCCCATAATTGTTGTACAGAATTTCAGCTGGAGTTCTTTCCCAGAAGCAAGTAATTTCACTTTAGCACCTGTTCAGTAAAAGTCAAGTAGGTCTTTAATGTTATTTTTAACTTTACACAGTTGAGTATAGTACAGTTACAAAAGAAACTGTTTCCCTCGGACCAAGGTGCTACTTAAATTAACAGAAGACTAACACATACCAACCTAGCAACATACTGTATGGTGCATAATGAGCAAAAACTGTGCAAACATTGCAGGACAGTGCAAAAAGAGAGGACAACTGACACCAACGAGCACAAACAGCACAGTAAACCCAGTACTGAGAAGGCGCAGTTTGGTTGTCCAATGAGGTAGCAATAAAAATAAATAAAAGTAACTGTAAACATGGCGACAATAAGATAAAAAATAGTAGTTAAATAATAAAGTGTGTTAATGAGTGTATGTGTGTGTGGTATCAGATTAGTCCCTGAGAGTTCAGTAGTCTGACGGCATGGGGGATAAAGCTGTTTGAGTCTGGCTGTAAAGGCCCGAATGCTCCGGGACCTATTTCCAGAAGGCAGGAGGGTGAAACGATAATGTGAGGGGTGGGTGGGGTCATCCACAATGGTGGTGGCTTTGCGGATGCAGTGTGTGGTGTGAATATCTGTGATGGAGGGGAGAGATATGTTAGGGTTATCTTCTTCTGAAGATGCGCTGGAAACAAACCAGTCTCTGAACACAGAACAACGCAGACAGCTGTGATGACGTTTTACTTGCTGCAAGGTGTAGGGAATCCACTTGCAGAGTCTCCGCAGTTTCAGCAAAATGATGGTTTATTGAACAGCAAAAATAATACAATGTAATACAGTGTAGAGACACACCGGGTACTGAAAGGCAGCTCAGATACAAATTGAAGACAGTTCTTCACCCCCCTTTATACCCAAAAAGGCCCTCCCCACCAAGGTGTTGTGTGTAGGTGTTGTGAGTGAATTTACATATAAAGAGTGACCCCCTGGAGTGTGAGGATCCTGAGACAGGGACGGGACAGGACAGGGTGGAGACTTTTATGATCATTGTAATTCAATTCTTATCACCTTATCTTATCCTTATCACCATAGTGGTGCCAACTGGAACCCCCATTCTCTCCCTGGCTTCCCCCATGATCATAAATTCCTAACATTGTCTGCATTCAAATGATCAACCAAGAACCTTGGGACATTTTTACCACTTTTCCTTACAAAGGGAAGCCCGGTCCTGACCTCGAGGTGTCAGCCTCTCAGTCGAACTCAGCCAACTTCGAAAGAGTAACTCCCCTCGCAGTGTCTTTTATTGAGGTACACAAACAGGATATGCAACTGACATTGAACATTGTTTGTCACCATATATGGGGTGGAAATATTCAAGCGACAGTTCTTGAGACGTGTTATTGCTCAATTAAGATCAAGCTGCGGCAGGGTGTTGTTTCTAAGCGTCTAGCAAAATGATGATAAAAAAAGTACATATTTCTCTAACACGATACTCCCAATGATTTTCTCACCTGTCATCACTATCTGTTGTAGGGACTTGTGATCTGAGGCGACACAGTTCTCAAAGCAGACCGTGATGCAGCTGCTCAGGGTGCTTTCAACAGTTCCCCAATAGAGTGTGAGAATGGGAGATGGGCTTTTCTGAGCTTCCGTGGAGAGTAGAGGTGCTGCTGTGCTTTCCTTACTATGGAGCTGATGTTGAAGGACCTGGTGAGATTCTCCGCCAGATGGACAACAAGGAATCTGGTACTCTCTACGATCTCCACAGATGAGCCATCGATGTGCAGCAGAGAGTGGTCACTCTGTGTTTTGTGTTCTTCTAACGTCAACAACCATCTCTTTGGTCAACATTCAGAGACAGGTTGTTGGCTCTGCAGCAGTCCGATAGTCATCACACTTCCTCTTTGTATGCTGAGTCACCGTTTTTATTGATGAGACCCACAACAGTCTTGTCATCTGCCTGATGTTGATGATGGAATTCGAAATGTGCATTGCTGCTCAGTTGTGAGTCATCGGAGTTAACAGCAGTGGGCTGAGCATAAAGTCCTGGGTTCCTGCTACAGCGTCTGAGCAGTTGCCTTCGTCGCCCATAGCTCCTGCGCAGCCCGAGCAGCCGCCTCCGCTGCCCCCTGCGGCCCCAGAGCCCGAGCAGCCGCCGCCTGCTTTGCCCGTAGCTCCTGAGCAGCCGCCTCCGCTGCCCCCTGCGGCCCCAGAGCCCACGCCCGAGGCGCTCCCTCCGCCTCAAATGACTGTGCCCCCTGGGGCTCTTGTTCCTGGCCCCACTCCTGTCCCTGACCCAGCTCCAGACTTTCCTGCCCTAGTCCCCGAGGAGGTCCCGGACAGTCTGACCACCGTGTGTGCCACGCCCCCTGATTATCCACGTGTGCTTCCCTGATCGTACCCAGCTGTGTCCGATTATTTTCAATCAGTCCTGTCTATTTGAGTTCATGTCTTACTAGAGTTCAGTGTCCGTCATTGAAGTCCGTCTGCGTGAGATGTTTCCTGCACCCCGTGTTCCTAATAAATCCCCGTATCCTGCCTGCCTTGCCTGTTTCCTGCCCGTCCGCCGCTCCCGTTAAATGGCGATCGTGACACAAGGCACACGCACATCAAGTACCAATGCAGCAAATACAGATGAACAATTTAGGAGGAATACTAGTCAAAGGAAGGAAGAAAAGCAGCCCACCCTATCTCATGGTCACGGACACAAACATCAGGGAGTGTTATGAAGAAGACATCACACTTAACACCATTGGTTTTATGCAGTGAATTACACCAGAGAGAGTTTTTACATTCTAGCTGTGTTACGTAACATTCCTCAGCCTTCAGGTTTTTTCCACACAATGCACGACATGCAGGGGTGCCAAACAAAACAGCGGAACTGCAGTGTAGCCAATTATTTGTTTCAGTAGTTTTAAGAAAACTAGAACATAAAATGTTTGTTTTACTTAGTCCACAAAAGAGTTTTTACCTATCTTAGTGTATTTTACATCACATACACTCTCGGTCCGTTGTGGAGTCCATCCCACTGTAGTTGGAGAATGCTGCCATCAGTCGCTTGGTGTAGCACTCGCAGGATTTACCAGGCTCCTGTTTAAACTGATGCATCATGCCCCAGTCCATGCGCAGGAGGACCAGTCTCTGAAGGGCTGTCGCATGGTGAGGCCTGTTCTGCCTGGGGTCCAGCAGGTCACTGGCAATGTCCTTCAACTCACAGTGGGCTTGCGTTCATAGTGGGGTACCGCAGGGTTCGATTTTAGGACCACTATTGTTCCTAATTTACATAAATGATATGGATACCAATATATACAGTAAACTGGTGAAATTTGCAGATGACACCAAGGTGGGTGGTGTAGCAGATACTGAATTAGTGGCTCAGCAGCTACAGCGGGATCTTGATTTAATTAGTGACTGGGCCGATACCTGGCAGATGAAATTTAACGTCGATAAATATAAGGTACTCCATCTAGGGAGCAGAAATATAAAGTACAGGTATTTCATGGGTGTCACTGAAATAAAGGTAGCTGATCATGAGAAAGACCTTGGTGTGTATGTTGATGCTTCCATGTCCCATTCTCGCCAGTGTGGGGAAGCAATAAAAAAGGCCAATAGGATGTTGGGGTATATCTCCAGGTGTGTGGAGTTTAAGTCAAGGGAGGTAATGCTAAGATTATACAATTCCTTGGTGAGACCTCACCTAGAATATTGTGTGCAGGTTTGGTCACCATATCTTAAAAAGGACATTGTGGCCTTAGAAAAGGTGCAGCGTAGGGCCACAAAAATGATTCCTGGTCTTAGAGGAATGTCATACGAGGAACGGTTACTTGAGCTAAATCTGTTCAGTCTCAAGCAAAGGAGATTGAGGGGGGACATGATCCAGGTATATAAGATTCTAACAGGTTTGGATGCTGTTCAACCAAATAGTTACTTCAGCATTAGTTTAAATACACGAACTCGTGGCCATAGGTGGAAATTAGCGGGAGAACATTTCAAGCTGGATTTAAGGAAGCACTTCTTTACGCAGCGTGTAGAGTATGGAATAGTCTTCCTGATAATGTAGTGCAAGCTGAATCCTTGGGTTCCTTTAAATCAGAGCTAGATAAGATTTTAACGACTCTGAGCTATTAGTTTAGTTCTCCCCAAGCGAGCTTGATGGGCCGAATGGCCTCGTCTCGTTTGTATAGTTCTTATGTTCTTATGTTCAACTCCTTCATCTACAGTGTCAGATGAGCAAACCTTATCTCCCCCTTGAGGATTTGGACATACCAACATAGGGGCAAGAATTTCTGCTACCTCGTCCTGCTGCCTGAGTGTTTCGCCACGGCACTTCTTCACCGAGAAGGAGGTAGAGTCGGGTGCTGAATGGTTATGATCCTCGTCTGCAGGGGGGAGAGGGGAAGGGGCAGGGGAACCACTGGCTACTCCTCCCTCGGTGGCATAAGGAGGAAGCTGCTGTTTGGGCAGCAATGCTTGGGCAGGAGCCACACAGTTTATTTCTGGGTATCTAATTAGCGGACACCATTAGGTCCCTTCAGGGGCTCCACAGACAAACTCATTGACAAAATAGAATTGTCACAGAAAAATTCTTTGTCACATGCTCAGTCGACATGGACTGTGTGCTATTTACATATTTTTGGCACAAACGAAATCTCATATGCATATCGATGTATCTTTCGCACAAGTGGACCTCCATCACTTTAAAGAGGGTAAACTCTGATCAGGAAATTTACGACGTCAGAATAAACGGATTTTTTAACAGAAGTAACTGACATGCCCTAATAAGGAAATGCATACAATCAGAATACAATATCTGTGGTTTTTAACAGTGGTAACAATCTGATAATGAAAGGAATCAGATCAACATTTCTATAGCATGTAACAGAGCTTGCTCCCCTCCAGAACTCATTGTTCCAGTAGTTATCTGAAATCATCTGCAGGAGCTATTCTTTTATTTGTATATTAAGCATAATTATTCATGAATATTATTGATTATGTTTATTTGTTTAA
The DNA here is from genome assembly GCF_023856365.1 of Brienomyrus brachyistius. Classification (NCBI taxonomy): domain Eukaryota; kingdom Metazoa; phylum Chordata; class Actinopteri; order Osteoglossiformes; family Mormyridae; genus Brienomyrus; species Brienomyrus brachyistius. Next base: position 70,363 of record NW_026042518.1, on the reverse strand, counting down.
TGTTTTTATTTATTCGTATTTATTGTTTATAATATAATGTTATATAGTATTGCAACACTTGAAACGAGAGGTACTTGCCTGCCTTAGTGATATTTACTATTGTCTAAGTGTATTCCCACCTGTAGGAGGCAGCAATGGTTGTTATTAAAGGTGCTGAGATTACGCGGCTCAGGGCTGAAGGTGCAAAGTGAAACAGTCATTGACCGTATTTGCCATGTGTGATGGTGTCTGCATATCGGCCCTTTTGCGCCAAACAAACCAGTTCAAAGTACTGTGTGTTAAAATATCATATGAATAAATCCTCTCAAGAACTAAACTCAATATCGTATCCTCATCATTCAACGCGTCTGACTTTTGCACCTCTTACCACAAGGCAGTGGATTACATGGGGAAATTACAAACAAGGAGAATTTAATCTGTTTTTCCTCTACATTGTCGTTATTCAGAATATTACAGACTATGAACAAAAACGGACAATGTAAGAAAATAAAAAAATGTGTATGACAGAAAGCTAGAGTATTTTTGCAATGGTGAGCACTAGCTGGTTTATGTACTAGCTCACACTCAAGAAACAGCATAAATGCTACTCATACACAGTTGGGGGGCAGGGGTCAGTCCTTGTGCCTGTAATGAGGTCACCAGTTGAAACTAACCCAGCCTCAGCACGTCTGTGGGTCCTTGAGCAAGGCCCTTAACCCCCAGCTCCCTGGGCGCCCCAACAGGTAGCTGCACTTCGCGGACAACTTACTCCACAAAGAGTAAGTTGAGGGAGACATAAAAAACACAATTTCCCCACGGGGATTAATAAAGTCCATCCATCTATGGAATATTATTTAGCACTATATAACGCAGAATATAAGAATTACGATTTTATAAAAAGTATGCCAAATATCCATGATATAATCATTACAATGTAAACATTATAATGTAATCAACACAATGGAACCAACTGAGTATGTATTTGCACCTTTTGTTAGTCTGAGTTTCTGTTAGCTACTTTGTTAGTCCTGAATCTATGAATATTCACATTTTTATCGCGTATATTTTATCACTATGTAAAAGGACAAATATATTATCAACCTTTTAGTGAGACAATGTGTAAACGGCTGAAACTACCAAGGTTTACTACTGAAGGAAGGGATTCACCTGAGTTCACCAAAAGTTCATGGCTGAGTATTTTTAAAAAACCAAGTGGAGCTGCTCGCGCCACTATTATGTTCAACCGAGAGGCCAAACGGTAAAAGAAATGACTGTCAAACTTATCACCTAGGGGTAAATATAAATCTATACAAATATCACCTGCATGCACATTACTTCTTTTACAATAACCAACTCCTGATCCATACTGTTAGTCGTGAAAAAAATAACTATTGTGTACATAGAGGCCCTGTGTAAAAAGATAACTGCCAAGGAAAAGATCAAAAACATTTATTTCAAGGATTCAAAGTTTTTATGGTCATGTACAGTGTACAGTGCAGTTCTTATTTGATTAACTTGAATGTCTTCACAGACAAGACGATTAAACAAATAAAGCAGCGCAACATTACAGTAACTAACAACAAACAAAGCTCACGAGTACTATTACAATATTCATATCATTTATTTAAATTTAATTTTACCAAGTAAATTAATTGAAAAGCAGTTACCGCTTTACCTGCTTCTCGGGAGAAATAGCAGATATACAAACGTCATGTATGTAACTAAAATCTTAAGCCAATAAGGGCAAAGTTGTGTCGTAATGGAGGCGGATCCAGCCTGTGCAGCCTGCTAAGAGGTGCTGCCTGATGTGTCTTGCTCTCGCGGAGTTTTGGTACCATGTGACATGGTGACGTAATGCAACGGGCGATAAAAAATATAACCATGATGCATTGCGTCAGGACCAGAATGCATTGCTTTAAGCTAGCGCTGTATGTGGGTGCATGAAGTGGAAAGCACCCAATAATAAACATAACATTTTTTTAAAAATGTTTTCTTCACCGGTGCAGTGAATTTAAATAAAGAGCTATGATGGTGCTGCAAATGGCTTTGCATAGTAGTTAGTAGTAGCATTAGCCGCTGTGTGCGGCATTAGCTTTCTACAGTCCTTACAGATGGTTCGTGTTTTGTCTGTCTCCCTTTCGCCATTTATATTTTCCGCCGGGCACCCGAAATGCTGACACACAAAAGATTCAAAAGTGTCTGGGGTATCTACTATAGTAATTTAGTCAGATGCCGACATATTTACAGCAGCTCATTTGCAGCGCATTCGTGAAACGGCTTTTCGCTCCAACGAGAAATCTCGTCATGTTGTAATATCGCGAGATCTCGTGACACGCGTTTCACTCCCACTTCTTAGTAACAGTCATGATTTGATAAAGTGACAACCTGCGTAATAATTGGTAATACATAGAGTTTGCTATTGTTCAGGCTAGCAGACTGTTATGGCTTGAGGTTAATGGTGCCTGTTACTTGTGAATTTTCACATTTGCAGGGATCTTCTGCCTCGTGAACGTGAAACGGGTAATTATGCTAAAAGAAGAAAAAAGCAGAACTGCAATGTGTGTAAGGCTGGTGCTGATTTTTCAGTCTGAACACAGTAAAATTTATACAAATTACCTGTATTCAAACTTGTATTCTTTATATAGTTTGGTTAATTACTATTTAAAAGTTTTATCTGCGCTCCATTGTATAACTTATATTGGAGACTTGTATGTACTTTTCGATTGGAAATGGTTAGCTGTATACAGGGGCGCCGCTAAGGGGGGGAAAGTTGGGACAATTCTAAGGGCCCACGCCCTTTAGGGGCCCCCAGAGATCTGAATGGGTGTGATAGGGGGGCCCAACCTCATATTTTGTCATAGGGCCCAAAATTGCTAGCGGCGCCCCTGGCTGTATATACTTTGAATATTTTTATGATTAATTTCTTTGTTTATTTAATTTGGCAACAGATCTGCACTTTTAGCAGTATTGCTGTCAATTTTTGTGAAAGTTGTTACTAAATAAAACAAAAGAAGCAGACTTGTGTAAATCCTATATTGGTCGTGTATTCTTCCTGTAGCGTAGTGACAGCTTTTTGTACGGAAGCCGTGAACGGCTGTGCTTGCAAATATATTTTCTTCTGAATAATTAGAAGGATAAGCATATTTTGTCGCCGCCGCGAGATAGTCATGCCATACACAGCTCTGCTCGTTTTTGTACTGTAACCGTGTTACTTAATTTGCGAATCCATGAATTTAACGTTGACATTAAGTCAACATTGACATTGACAACGTTGACATTAAGTGTTGCACCTATCTAGTGTTTTACCGTGAAGGGCATGTTATATCTTGTCTCTAAGTCGCACTATGGTCCAGGGGAATGCTATGTCATATTAGAACATGTGTCGATGATGTGGCAATATAAATATTTTAGAATACTGTCAGTTTTAGTTTCAGAAATCCATCATTTGAGAAAAAAGGCCAGTCACGACAAATATATATGGAATATAACAACAGAGGTTAGCTGTATTTGTTTAAGTGTAAAGATGCACATAGAAACATGCATGAGCTCATCTGAGAATAAACTGAATGCAATGAAGATTTGTGACTCCTGCTGGAAAATGCGAATAGTGGCAGGGTCTTCAAGCAGTACATTTGTCTGAGAGTCAGTTAATATTAGGAAAGGCACCGTTTTTTTTTCAATGGCGCTAATTATCAAGAAGGAAATGGAGTACCCCAGTACCTGGTTTACGGGCACTGGAAGCTCCAGTATCAGTCAGACTTTCATGTAAGTATATGTGTGTTTAATGACTTGTGCATGTTTCATCTTTACCAGGGGCAGAGGGGAAACTCAATAAATAGCCTTCTCTCACACTTCCAGGCCTGCAGAACTGAGCATGTCCCCTGGTTTTGTGCATATGTCTGTAGGCTTTGAGTTTTTCCTATGGGGGCTTCAATTTCCTCCCAGAGTACAAATACGTGCAGATCAGTTGCATTGGGGAGTCCATACTGTGATGCTGAGTGGGTGTAGGAGGAGATTGAGAGATGAAACTCCGGATGATTTACTCCCTCGGCTAACTAACCAGAACAGGATCGTACCAATACCAAAATGATAAGTTTATAAATGTTTTTCACTACCCTGATTCATTCAGTTATTTCTGTTTGTTAATTCCATCCCCCAAGCAAATACATAAATAAACAAACAAATATTCAGGGGGAATGTGTCATAGGTGATAGAATCAGTGGATGAATCTAAAGAAAAAAAGTAATGATTTCTTTCTCTCCAAAACACAATGCACAAAACTCTTAAGTTAGGTAAGACATTGAAATTTTATGACAGTAGCATGATGCAGAGGAACAACAGAAGGAAAAATCTAACTAAACCTGAGTCAACTAGGACTAATTACACTAAATTAAGTGGAACACACAAAATACCTAAAACAACTTAATAAACAAGCAAGAAATATTACATTTGATTAACTATACTGATGCCTGAGGGAAGTTCTTGTGCATAATGCAGCAAGTATATACAGCTGCAGAGACACTACACATAGTGCAAATAAATTAAAAAGTATACAGTACACACACTGATTCCTGAAAAATCTAAATACCATGGAATACTAATGAAATACTGATGATGATGATAATAATAGAAATAATAATGAATTAGTTTAGGGTATTATGCAATTGACATGTACAATTAAAAAAGAAATTGCACCAGACATTTCCTGTGGCAAAGAAGGGTTGCTTTGTGCCACATTACTCAAGTCAATTCACTTTATTTTGTATAGTACATTTTCATAGCCTTACATTGTCTCAAAGCACTTTACTTTGTCCCTGCCCAATTGTCCCAGTGAGCAAGATCTAGCCTGAAAAATTAGAAAGCGACATTGGCAAGGATAAACTCAGTCATAGTAAGAAACCTTTGGAGGAACCAGAGTGAAAGGGGGAGCCCATCCTCCACAGGTCAGAAGTCACGTTAACAAAGTCCTGATTTATATGGTTTATATGGTTCAATTAGTTAAGTCCGGATGTAAATACAGAATAACTGGCAGCAGGGCACACAGGAAAGACGTAAACAGGCAGGAGGGCAGGCAGGAGGGTGGCACAGGCAGGACGTAATGGGCAGGAGGGCGGGCAGGCAGGGCAGCACAGGCAGCCAGAACTGTTTTGCCACTGCAGTTTGTTTTACAATTTCATCTGCATTTGTTCCCCCAAGGTATAACAGCAGCTAATTTATGAACATGCTGCTTTTCAGAAAAGAAGTTTAATTTCCAGGAGCATGACCAGTGCATACATTTAGTGTTGATGGTTCTTTGTAAAATGGATGTTCTGTACTTTTATTGATCTGTCCATCCATCCATCCATCCATCCATCCATCCATCCATCCATTCATCCATTTTCTAACTACTTCTGATGAAGTTCCGGGTTATGAGGTATCCTGAAGCCCAGGCAATATGGGACAAACACACACATGCACACACATAGGGTATACCTATCCTTATGGGGCCCGCTCATTGACTTCTATTGGATAAATGCTAACGCTAACTATGACAATCTTAACCCCCACCCTGCCCTAACCATAACCATAAGTAACCAAGCAAAATAAAAGAGGTTTTGCATTTTTAGTTTTTCCACAGCAGTCACAGATTTTTATAAAATAGAGTTTTCCTGGTTTTCAGTTTCGTGGTCCCCATAAGGGAAAAAAAAAACAGGTATTTATCACGCTATGGGGTAGGATAGGTATACCCGCTCGCACACACACACACAGACATGCACACAAATGGATAGATCACCACAGTTACTATGGATGTCGATCCTGCAATAATGAGACAGAACTATCATACTTAACAGGATCATATCCCTAGTTCTACATATGCATAATTATATTTAAAAAAGATCCCACGCACCTAGCACATGAGATGTTTGAACTTCTGCCCTCTGGTAAACGTTACCGCAGTATGCATTGCAGAACAACCAGATTTAATAAGAGCTTCTAACCCCAAAGCCATCAGAATACTAAATGCTAATGAACATACGTTTATGTGAAACCCTACTCTCTCTTACTCTCTGTGCACTTTATTACCACAACTGGTATTAAGTTTACTTTTTATTTATACAGTATAGTGCAATAATATAATCACGATTTGTGTGTGAGTGTGCCCTGTGATGGGCTGCCCCCCATCCTGGATTGTTCCCTGCCTCGTGCCCATTCCACATTCCGGGATAGGTTCCGGACCACCCGCGACCCAGTAGGATAAGCAGTTTGGAAAATGGATGGATGGATATAACTAACATAAGACAGACATTACACCTAACAAACAATAAACACGAAATAAAGGAGTGGATACAAAAAAAATGTAATGCAATGACCAGATTTAACACCTGGATTATGTCCCCCCTTAGTCTCCTTTGCTCGAGGCTAAACAGATTCAGCTCAGCTAACCTCTCCTCATTAAACATTCCTCTAAGACCAGGAATCATTCTCCCAGCCAAGCAAGCCTGAGTCCGGCTTCCACTCCCCCGATCCCCAGCAATGTTAACTTGGAAGGGCGTATTCTGTATGCACAACTGAGACAACCCAGGTGGAGCTTATCGGCTGGCAAAATTGCCTTCAGGTATCACCCACCCTAGTGAGAGTCCAAGCTAGGGCCGTTCTCAGAACTCACCCCAAACGAAGTCCTGCTCAAAAGTTGTAATGACCGCCTGAGGTACCTGTCAGCCTTGCCCGTAATGAGTCAGTGGGTGTAGCCGGGCTGACACGCTTTTGGGCATCCAATTGCTGAGAACTCCCCTTCGGTTCTGACAAACTGTACGATCACAAGCAGTGACAGCAGAGCCACAGACAAGCTCAACCAACAGAGAGCGAATGGTAAGCACCCAGCACCCGAAGGGCTCAACTGATCACATCCAAACGACTTCCTGATGGGATTGTGTACGTAACTGGTTTACTGTTGTTAATAGTGGTTGAACTTCTATGCAAGTCCCCTTGTTGGGGGAGATGGAATGAATGAAAGCATAAGGTGAAATAAAACCTAAAATAAATCAAAAAGGTTAAACGGGAATCAAACCAAATGAATTGTGTTTCTTATTCAATTGTAAACATCAATTAGTTATGCAACAATAACCTAATTGGATGTTAATGTATTGTGATCAAACTGATTTAGTCTGTGAAGTTGATTCCTGCTTTCAGGCAAGAACCTGTGTGTCCAATTATGCGTGTTGTATCACCGCAGTTGACCACCAGAGACCCAACTCAGATGTTGTTAACCTACTATGGCGGACCACTAGAGGTGCAATTTCAATGGAGTGGCACTGCTATGGCTTGCCACTAGAAGCGCAATTTCAAAATTGAGTGGTAGTTCTATGCCTGACCACTAGAAGCGCAATTTCGAAATGGAGTGGTAGTTCTATGCCTGACCACCGGGGGCGCAATATCGAAATGGAGTTGTAGTTCTATGCCTGACCACTGGAGGCGCGATTTTGAAATGGAGTGGTAGTTCTATGCCTGACCACTGGAGGCGCAATTTCGAACTGGAGTGGTAGTTCTATGCCTGACCACCGGGGGCGCAATATCGAAATGGAGTGGTACTTCTATGCCTGACCACCGGGGGCGCAATATCGAAATGGAGTGGTAGTTCTATGCCTGACCACCGGGGGTGCAATTTCGAAATGGAGTGGTAGTTCTATGCCTGACCACTAGAGGCACGATTTCGAAATGGAATAGTAGTTCTATGCCTGACCACTAGAGGCGCGATTTCGAAATGGAGTAGTAGTTCTATGGCTTGTCACTAGAAGCGCAATTTCAAAATTGAGTGGTAGTTCTATGCCTGACCACTAGAAGCGCAATTTCGAAATGGAGTGGTAGTTCTATGCCTGACCACCGGGGGCGCAATATCGAAATGGAGTGGTAGTTCTATGCCTGACCACTAGAGGCGCGATTTCGAAATGGAGTAGTACTTCTATGGCTTGCCACTAGAAGCGCAATTTCAAAATTGAGTGGTAGTTCTATGCCTGACCACTAGAAGCCCAATTTCGAAATGGAGTGGTAGTTCTATGCCTGACCACCGGGGGCGCAATATCGAAATGGAGTGGTAGTTCTATGCCTGACCACTAGAGGCGCGATTTCGAAATGGAGTGGTAGTTCTATGCCTGACCACTAGAGGCGCAATTTCGAACTGGAGTGGTAGTTCTATGCCTGACCACCGGGGGCGCAATATCGAAATGGAGTGGTAGTTCTATGCCTGACCACCGGGGGCGCAATATCAAAATGGAGTGGTAGTTCTATGCCTGGCCACTAGAGGCGCAATATCGAAATTGAGTGGTAGTTCTATGCCGGGCCACTAGAGGCGCAATTTCGAAATGGAGTGGTAGTTCTATGCCTGACCACTAGAGGCACGATTTCGAAATGGAATAGTAGTTCTATGCCTGACCACTAGAGGCGCGATTTCGAAATGGAGTAGTAGTTCTATGGCTTGTCACTAGAAGCGCAATTTCAAAATTGAGTGGTAGTTCTATGCCTGACCACTAGAAGCGCAATTTCGAAATGAAGTGGTAGTTCTATGCCTGACCACCGGGGGCGCAATATCGAAATGGAGTGGTAGTTCTATGCCTGACCACTAGAGGCGCGATTTCGAAATGGAGTAGTACTTCTATGGCTTGCCACTAGAAGCGCAATTTCAAAATTGAGTGGTAGTTCTATGCCTGACCACTAGAAGCCCAATTTCGAAATGGAGTGGTAGTTCTATGCCTGACCACCGGGGGCGCAATATCGAAATGGAGTGGTAGTTCTATGCCTGACCACTAGAAGCGCGATTTCGAAATGGAGTGGTAGTTCTATGCCTGACCACTAGAGGCGCAATTTCGAACTGGAGTGGTAGTTCTATGCCTGACCACCGGGGGCGCAATATCGAAATGGAGTGGTAGTTCTATGCCTGACCACCGGGGGCGCAATATCAAAATGGAGTGGTAGTTCTATGCCTGGCCACTAGAGGCGCAATATCGAAATTGAGTGGTAGTTCTATGCCTGGCCACTAGAGGCGCAATTTCGAAATGGAGTGGTAGTTCTATGCCTGACCACTAGAGGTAACCAAAGATATAGCTAGGCGGTTGCCGACGCTAGATGAGTGACACACACATTTAATGCATGCGCATGCTGCTTGTGGCCTTCTTCTGTGCCTTGCACAGTATAAAACCCCTTAAAACAATTACTGAAGCGAGACGGCGCACGCGTTACGGCGACAGATTTAAATTGTGAGTGCACTATATCTCGTCGCAAATGGTGCTTAACCACGGCGGGTCTCAAGCACAGGAGACTCCCAATTTCTAAATGACACACACTTGGCTCACAGCGCAAAGTTGTGTTAAACTTGCTTTGTCTAAAGCAGGCACACACATACGAGTATGATCCTGATAGGTAACTAAGCTATCGGTCTTATGTCCAAGCGCAACATAATTTAGGTTAGAACCTCATAACAAGTATTCCCGTTCGCTAATAGAGAGATCTCTCCCAGGATATATAGAAACGGAGACACTCGTCCGAATTGAACCTGGAAACAAAGCGCTACATCTGAGAATCTCGTCAGACATAGGGTTAAAGTTTACTGCAGTTTAATACGAAAGAACTACAATGAAATCACCGAAAATAAAACAAAATAATATAACTACTAATAATAGAAATAAAAATAACTATAATAAGCCCATATGATCCCGCTTAAATGCCTTCAGATTGCCATGAGTGCGACTTTTGCAACCAGTTGACAGTAGCGCTTCTTCACTGCACGTTCGGTCATAAAAAGTTTAAATTGTGTGCTCAGAATAAGTTTAAACCTTGTGCCTTGTGATTATTAACCAATTTTTATGCTGAATGGTCGGCTCAAACTCAATTGCGAAACACCGTGAGTCTGTTAATGTGTGACTTAAATGGAACTCATTAATAACCAGTATCACGTAATAACCTGGGTTAGAATAGAAGGCTTGTCCAACGAGCTGCGTCACCAGGTAATGTAAACGATCGGTAGCGAAGCTCCCCTCACGGCCAATGAGAGAGAGTCTCGCGATATTTCAGGCGAATTTGAGGTTTCAGAGCGTAGATCGCACAGGCAGGGATTCTTGTGAGCACTCAATGAACGGAGGCTGAAGTTGTGTAAAAGACATGCATTTATTCCTATAACTAACATAAGACAGACATTACACCTAACAAACAATAAACACGAAATAACGGAGTGGACACAAACAATGTAATCATGAAAATGCAATGACCAGATTTAAAATGAGTAACCTTAAAAGGGAAAATACTGTTCTGCAAAGCAAGCAATTTGTGGAAATACTGTCCTAAAGTAATATAGCAGGTGAATAGGAGTTTAGGTTGTTATAAATGAAAGGAAGTTTGTTTACTTGGTTGCAGAGTGGGGGGGGGGGGGGTCTTGGCAGTTGGTTGCGGAGGCTGATGAGCTGATGGGTGATGGCACTCAGGGAGGCGCGGTGTTTGCAGCGGTTGTTGGAGTGGAGCCCCTCTGATTCCCTCTCCTGGTGAAGCTTGGGCTTGGTTGCAGTTCTCTGTCCAGCTGGGTCTTCACTGATAGGCTTCAGGAGGGCTTCTTGTGGGCTTCTCTTCTCTTGGGCTGATGTTCTCTGCCTCTCTTCGTGCTGATGGTCTTTTGTTTTCTCCTCCCTTCTGTTTCTCCTCTCCTGGCTTTGTTCTGAGGTGCCAGGTTTTATAGTGTAAAGTTCGTGAATAGGAGTGACCAGGAATTCGACTCCTGGACCAATGGCTGACCATCCATTTGGCGGGCTTTCGGAAGGGGGTCTGTATCAGTCCTTTTGAGATTTATGACCAGAGTGATTTCCCTTGTATTGATGATTTTCGTTAGGCTGGTGTAACTTTTGATATATTCACTTTCGTGGTAACCACTGACCAGATTTGGAAACTGGAGTGATTTTCCATCGGTTTGATACCAAACATGCCATAGCAGCCTAGCGGTTCACACCTCATACCATCTGTAATGATTAATTAATGATTACTTATATTATGTCGTTATGTTATATTACTCACACCTTATTTTATGCCTCACAATCTATATAATTGTAAATATACTGTGTAGCTGCTGGCGCGTTCCAAACTAAATCTCATTGTACTTACAATGTCAATAAAAACATCCATCCATCCATCTAGGCAGGCCAGTGTCGCCTCCATCCTTCCTGAAGTCAGTGATTCCTTTGTCTTTGTGCTGTTTAGTGCCAAATTGTTTGCTGAACTCCAACCTATCAGTTTCTGGACCTCATCTCTGTAAGCTGACTCATAAGAACCAAAGAGATTTACAAATGAGAGGAGGCCATTCGGCCCATCAAGCTCCTTTGAGGAGAACTTAGCTAATAGCTCAAAAATCTTATCTAGCTCTGATTTAAAAGAACCCAGGGTTTTAGCTTGTGTTACAATAACAGGAAGACTATTCCATACTCTAACTACACGCTGTGTACAGAAATGCTTCATCAAATTCGTTTTAAAATGTTCTCCAGCTAATTTCCACTTATGGCCACGAGTTCTGGTATTTAAACTAACATTGAAATAGCCATTTGGCTGAACAGCATCCAGACCTGTTAGAATCTTAAACACCTGGATTATGTCCCCCCTTAGTCTCCTTTGCTCGAGGCTAAACAGATTCAGCTCAGCTAACCTCTCCTCATTAGACATTCCTCTAAGACCAGGAATCATTCTCGTTGCCCTACGTTGCACCTTTTCCAAGGCAGCAATGTCCTTCTTAAGGTATGGTAACCAAACCCGCACACAATATTCTAGGTGGGGTCTTACCAAGGAATTATATTATCGTAGCATCACTTGCCTTGTCTTAAACTCCACACACCTAGAGATGCAATGTGCCTTCTCGCGTGGTGTTCCTGCAGAGGGAGTCTGTGAGTGCTGGAGATTGGGGGAGGGGGCAGTGTGGCTATGTCTGCTCTGTGTTCCTCCAGACGAGCAAAGAAGCTGTTTAGCTCCTTTGCTAAAAGGGCGTTGCTGTTAACAGTGACGGTGTTGTTGCCTTTGAAGTTTGTAATGTGTTGTATTCCCTGCCACACCCACTGTGGGTTGTTGTATGTGAAGTAGACCTCTATTTTCTGTTTCTCTGCCTGCCTGGCAACCTTGATGCCCCTATTCAGGTTAGCTCTGGCTGCACTCTGTGTTCTTGACTGCGCTGTCTTGTCCTGTAGTATTGTATTGTTGCTCTTGTGTTTATCTTGCACTTTCTCCCTCTGTTTGTGCTCCTTTCACTCTGTATAGTTCTATCTTGCCCGCACTTGTGTCATCTTGTGTTGTTTCTGTTTTTCTTCTTTGTGTTGCACCGTGGTCCAGGAGGAACAATGTTTCCTTTCACTGTGTACTGTGTATATTGCTGAAATAACAATAAACCCACTTGACCACCTGCCTCAATTCATCCTGAAGAGTTTTCCAATGTTGTTCAAAGGTCTGTTTGTTTCGAGTGAAGGACACGCCCCTGGACGTGCTGGATAAGGGGACCACAGATCAGTGTCCTCAGTCCTGCTTCTCCCTTCAAAGCTGAGAGGAAGATGACCCGCCTGCTGCTTCTGGTTTTGGCTTATGGAGCTCTGCTTATCTCCACAGAGGCCCAGCAAGATTACCACAGTCTCCCTGCACTCACAAGACGGCCATTAAACTCGCAGTCGAAAATGCTCATCAAGGAACCCGTCAGCACATGAATTTCTATAACATCCAGGGCCGTCCGAAGGTAACTGCTGAGAAAGTGTTTACAAAAGTGTGAAACTTTCATCATCTGCAAGCTGAACTAATGAGTATCACATTGATTTTGATGTTTTAATTTCAATGCATATGATGCTTAATGTCTCTTCACAATGAAAGTGATGGTTGTATATCTCAGCCCTGGTCAATTTTACCTTCTCACAGTTTCTCTCTGAATCTGCTGCAGTCAAGTCTGTGACAGTTTGCCATTTTTTGGGTGATTATTGTTTGTTATATTGCCTTTAAAACAGTTGTAGGCAATTTTGTATATAACGTGTTTATGTGATTTAGATCAGCAGTGAATACATTGACATTGAGATTCTCTTGAGAGCAACAAAATGTCCAAAGTCAACTGCAACAGACCATCGGGCTGACTGTATTTTCATGGACAAGAGGGTAAGTAAAGAGTCACTGTGACTGTGAGCATTGGACATATCAGTTAGCAAATTAATTTAGGTTCATGTTAACTTTTTTGATGCCCTGCGGGGGAAAGTTAGCCAACAATAAAGTAACAAATACATAGGTGGCCTCAAAGAGCCAGTTCCTTCACCTTATTCTCAAATTTTAGTAGGTTTACAGGCTTAAAGGCTGGATTACCAGGCAGAAGCAAATGCTAATCATCTGAGGGGTGACCTGTAGATTATGCTTCGAGCTATGAACCCTAGCTGGCCTTATTTAAAGACCTGTGGGCTGTACTACAAAGCGGGTTTTACATACCCAGAGTTAACTCAATCGAGCCAGGTTAACTAAAACTCATTGTTGAAATCAGCCTTAAATGGCAGTGTGGTGTTTTGTGGTGAAAGGGCAGGACTTAACTCTTGTTTTAATTAGAAAGCCAGTAATTAAACCTGGTCAGAGCAGGGTAGATGTGCAGTGTGAATTACCCTTTAAATTTACCTCTTTAAATAGTGAACTACAGGACCACTTAGCTTGATCGGAGGACAGTATTTTAATACAGAGCAGTGTTCAGTTAAACGGGATTTGTTGTTCATACTTTTAGATGAACTTGCTTTGTATAATATAGCCTTATGGTGACCCTGCTTTGGAAGCTCTTTCCTCTAAAATTGTTCTGTGTCATTAAACCCTGCACTCCAGCAGCTCTGCCTTAAATCATTAGATATATCTTTACTACACCTTCTCTCACTGTATTTATTGCCCACCACTCTTTAAATACTGTTTTTGTGTGTCTGTGTGTTTTTGCAGCCATTCATTAACTGTAGAGTTTGCAGCAGACGGTCTGGTAATGATCTTACACATCCATCAAATGACTGTGTACCAAACAAGAAAGTGGATGAAGTAAGTGTAGAGAGTCTTAGCATTATGGAAATGTAACAGGTGTGTGAATTGTGTCTAAACATGTGGTTAAACTTTGATTGTGTTTGTACATGCAAAAATTTGATCAGAGTACTGTTTATTAATGACAATGTTACTTTTAATCTGAACAACAGTGGCAGCACCAAGGAAAAGCTTGGGGGGGGGGGCTCTAGCTCCTCCTCCAATGACCATAGTACCCCCACAGCACCCCCAAAATATTGGTTTCATTTTTTCTTTAACTATCTGTAAAATCTGTATATTGTGTAAGACATTTTTGCGGTTTTTACAGCATACTTGTAGTGTATTTTTTCTTCAAAGTACACATAGAGGCTCTGTGAGCTAGACGTTAGAATTTCATATTTTATCCTATTTTATCCATGCTGTAGCTTATCGTGCTGTGTGCTTCTATACACCATCTACATAAGCTGAAAAGCTAAAGCACCCGGTCTAAATAATCTCACTCCCCTATAGCACCTGTAGCATTAAGTCACTGGCGCTGCCACTGCTGAATAAACGACTCCAATCTGACTAAACCGCTTAACTTTTCCTCCCCATGTTACATTTCAGGACAAACGACGTAATATGTGTCCTTCTGATAAACCTCTTCTCAGACCTAAAACTGCCTTGGCTTCCAAGGACACTAAAGAAGCTGAAGGAGACCGTCTGACTGTTTCTGATGGCTGATGGTCCTGCAATGTGGACCAGAGGAGGAAACTGGGAGGGAAAATGCTTTGCTTTATATCATGCCCACCCAAAGCCCCCAGTGAGTAAGCCATAGGCGCCGATAGGATGGAAAAACTCCCAAGAAGGAAGAAACCTTGGGAGGGACCAAACTCAAAGGGGGAGCCCATCCTCCTGGGGCCGGCAAAGTGTAGGTGCAGGATCACAAAAAAACTTGACGAGAGAAACGAGAGAATTCGACTGTCCCTCACAAAAACTGTAAAGTTTTAGTGGCTAAATTGCTTTTTCTATGCCTTTTCAAACAGGAGGAGATTTGTTTGGCTATACGTAGAAATTTTCTATACAATTTAGACAGCACAGAATCATTAACCTACTTTAATGCATTTATTAATACAACCACATATTTCACACATTTTGACATCAGTCATGCAGTGAAGATACAGTCTCTTTATTTCTTGACGCCAACCCTCCCCATTAATCCGGGCTTGGGACCGACACCTAGTTGAGCTGGCTTTCTCCCTTAAGTGGCTGGGTTAGGCTAAACTATGCACATATTTATGAAGACTACTATAAATTTATAAAGACCTCCCTAAATATGTAGTCTAACAAAACGCAGTTTAAAGAAGGTAGCCTACCTGGTAAACAAAGAAATTAAAAGGCCCACAGCATATAATCGGGCTATATCCAAGCAGTTTTTAAGAACGTAACCTACATGGCGAAATTGAATTACTTTCTGGACCAACAAACGCAACCAGACATGAACATTATGCACCTTCCTAGTCTTGATGTATGTCGTCATACAGATGAGGACGTTAAGGCAGCCTTTAGGTCCGACCCATCATGCACTGCAGTTTTTTGCAAATTCCTCAGATGGAAAACCATTAAATACCTCTTCTATTACCTTATATTACCTTATATTCATGTAATAAATATACAAATATCAATTAGTTGGAAATCAGCCAGACAGACGTAATTACTACAAATGGTTTCCACTGTATTTGTGACTCTGAGTGCCGCAGGCTTGGATGCAGTGCCGCACCATTTTGGGCATGCACTGGCATGCACTGGCCAATCATGTAGCACTTCTCTCATAAATATTAATGAGACATCACCTACCACCCTGCAAAAAAGAAATTTGCCGCTCGTCCCCCTGCACATGAACCAACATGGCTGTCTCAACCAGCGGAGCTCCGGAGCCTCTGGAGAAACACGCGGCAAAAAAGGCTCGCATACGGTCTTCCAGAGTTTGGGAATACTTCAGTCATGACACCTTTTCTGCGCCTCTACTGTAGCTGGCGTTAATGACGCTGTTTCAGCCATTTTATATTTTCTGTTTACTTATTCTGTCATGTAAGACTGAGACAAATTATCGTTTACGACTATTCTTACACACTGTAGCCTGACTTGCTGACTTAAGTAAGCTTAACTATAAGCTACCTTTGCTAGTGTTTGTGAATAACATGTTTCTCTAGTTATGAAATTATTCCATGTTTTAGCATCTGTTTCAACATTAAAGTCAAATTGGTATATTGAAATATGTAAAAACTATTGAACTATTAGCTTAAGTCTAACATAGAAAATCCTACTGAATCTCTTAAGATTTTCCTTTTTTGTTAATGCACTAATGTTTAAGAAGTGTCTTAAATTGAATTTCAGATTTGTGTGTGGGTGGGAGTGGGTGAATTGTATTAAATTCATACATTCATTCTTTTGGCTCAGACATTACTGACCTAAAACAAATTGAGGCATTGGGTAAGTGCTTAAATTAGCTACTAAATGGCAAAAAATATTCTAAATATCACATTTTCCATTCTTCGGTATAATTTTAATGAATCACCTATGCTGCCAAACATTAACGCATAGATTGTCACAACACTCTATGTTTTAGTTCTTCTTTATGTGTATAGGACGGTGTGATGGTTCTGGTGGTGGGTGTGGCCGACGCTGCTCGCGATGTTTGGCTATGCTGCAGTCCCAGGGACCAAGTTGGAACACATTTCCACCTTCAAGCTTAGGTGGAAAAACGGCACCGAGACCCAGCAGCAGGACAACTTCTTGTCCAGACAACCAGCCCTGCTTCATCATTGAAGTAAGCCCTGTGAACAGGAGCGAGATGTACTTCTGCAGTGGATGTTATAGCGGAAAGAACATCCCCATCCTCACGTCTGCCGGAGTGCCCCCTCAAGTGGGTGTGTGACTTAACTCGATGGATGAATTGGACAGAATGTACTGTTACTAGAGGTCGACCGATATGGGTTTTTCAAGTCAAGGGTCAGGCGATGGCCGATATATGCTGCTGATTTTTTTTGGCCGATAATTGGACGTTTTCCCCTCTATTTGCATGGTAAAATATCACACTAATAATAACAAACGATACACAAAATTTCTCAATTTAGCATTTATTGAATACTCAACTTGGAAACAATAACACATTTATAAACAATAAAAATAGCAGCATCAGAATCTCTGTTAGTGCACAATATAGCAGCAAACTCCTCATGTTTGACGGAAGGAAATTTGTAAACAATACAAAAAGGAATAAGCATGTTATCTTTAGTTGTAATCCCACTTCCAGTCCCTGAGTCTTACTCACCACACTCATACTTCACAGCAAACAGACAGCAGTTAATTAACCAGAAGAGAAAAATGCAAAAACACAACAGAACTTGTAAATAATAACAAACTAATAGACAATAAAAATAGCAGCATCAGAATCTCTATTAGTGCCAAATATAGCAGCAAACTCCTCATGTCTGACGGAAGGAAAATTTGTAAATACACAAAGGAATGAGCACATCTTCAGTTTTAATCCCATTTCCAGTCCCTGAGTCTTCCTCATCCCACAAGCAGGCAAGGCATGTCACCCCGGTTGTGTGACACTTATTTTATATAATAAAATAAGTGCCCCCTGCGGCCCCAGAGCCCGAGCAGCCGTCTCCGCTGCCTGCAGCTACCGCGCCCACGTCCGAGGCGCTTTCCCTGCCTGCAGCTCCCGGGCAGGCGCCCCCTCTGCAGCCTGCAGCTCCAGTCCCTGGCCCCACTCCAGTCCCTTCTCCCCCTGTGACTCTGGTACCCTCACCCCGACGAGCCCGACCCCGGCCGCAGGTCCTTATGTCTGTGTCCCATAAGGGGAGAGGACACAGACGCACGGCTGGGGTCCCACCCGCCCAGCCCCCTGGCTCGCCCTCCCTCGCCGGCGCTAGGGCTTGGTCGGCACCTGCGGGTCCTGGCCCTCCGGGTCGGCTGTCGTCTGCGGGTCCCCCTCCGCGGCCTCGTCGCCCTGCCTCGGTCCCTCCTCCGGCGTCTTATCGGTTGCCTGCGGGCCCCCCGACGGCGGCTCCTCATTCGCCTGCTGGTCCTCCCGCTCTGGCGTGTCGGAGGACGTCGCCGTCTGCTGCGGCTCCCCCTCTCTCCTTGCCCTCGCCAGGGTCCCTTCCAGCTCCTTCGTCCCCTTCCCTGGTCTCCCCTCCGACTCCCTCCTTCGTCCCTGCGTCTGTCCCTCACCCCGTCTCCTCGGCCCCTCCGGCTCCGGCCTCCCGGCCGCCTGCAGCCCTTCCGGCTGCCTCCCGTCGCCCGCTGGGTCTCCCTCGGGCTCCTCTTGGTTCCCCCTCCTTCTCTCCCTGGCCTCCCGTCTTTGTCCCTCCTGCCTCTGCTCCCCCTCGCTTTGTTCCTCCTGTCTCTGTCCCTCCTCTCTTTGTCCCTCGTCCCTCTGGCTTCTGCTCCTCTTTCCCCGATGTTCCCTTCGTTCACTCCCGGTCCTTTTGTCCTGCCTGTTCCCTCCGTGTCCCCCTTTCTGATCTGTTTCTCTGCCTTTCCTGTCTTATGTCAAGTCTTGTCCTGGCTCCTTCCCCTGTGCCAGTTCTGTCTGTCCGTTCTGTTCCCTGTCCCTCATTAATGAGGTTTTATATAGATATACATATATGCCCGGCTTGTCCGCTCCTCGTGTGTGCCACGCCCCCTGATTACCCACGTGTGCTTCCCTGATCGTCTCCTGCTTTGCCCGATTACTTTGATTAGTCATGACCTATTTTAAGTCCTGGTCTTACCTGTTTGCCCTGTCCGTCATTGTAGTTTGTCAATGCCTGCGTTCCGTCCTGCTCTACCCGCTCCGTTTCCCCAATTAAAGACCCGTTTTCACAAACACAAAAAAAACTATATGTATACATATACATACACTGAACAAAAATATAAACGCAACACTTTTGTTTTTGCTCCCATTTTTCATGAGATGGACTTAAAGATCTACAATTCATTCCAGATACACAATATTACCATTTCTCTCAAACATTTCTCACAAATCAGTCTAAATGTGTGATAGTGAGCACTTCTGCTTTGCTGAGATAATCCATCCCACCTCACAGGTGTGCCACATCAAGATGCTGATCTGACATCATGGGTAGTGCACAGGTGTACCTTATACTGCCCACAATAAAAGGCCACCCTGGAATGTGCAGTTTTGTCTCACAGCAAAATGCCACAGATGCCACAAGCATTGAGGGAGCGTGCAATTGGCATGCTGACAGCAGGAATGTCAACCAGATCTGTTGCTCGTGCATTGAATGTTCATTTCTCAACCATAAGCCGTCTCCAAAGGCGTTTCAGAGAATATGGCAGTACATCCAACCGGCCTCACAACCGCAGACCACGTGTAACCACACCAGCCCAGGACCTCCACATCCAGCAGGTTCACCTCCAAGATCGTCTGAGACCAGCCACTCAGACAGATGATGCACGGCCCCATGTTGCAAGGATCTGTACACAGTTCTTGGAAGCTGAAAATGTCCCAGTTCTTGCATGGCCAGCATACTCACCGGACATGTCACCCGTTGAGCATGTTTGGGATGTGCTTGACCGGCGTATACGACAGCGTGTACCAGTTCCCACTAATATCCAACAACTTCGCACAGCCATTGAAGAGGAGTGGACAACATTCCACAGGCCACAATTGACAATCTGATAAACTCTATGCGAAGAAGATGTGTTGCATTGTATGAGGCAAATGGTGGTCACACCAGATACTGACCGGTTCTGAGTCCCCAGACCCCCAATAAAGCAAAAAACTGCACATTCCAGGGTGGCCTTTTATTGTGGGCAGTATAAGGTACACCTGTGCACTACCCATGATGTCAGATCAGCATCTTGATGTGGCACACCTGTGAGGTGGGATGGATTATCTCAGCAAAGCAGAAGTGCTCACTATCACACATTTAGACTGATTTGTGAGGAAATGTTTGAGGAGAAATGGTAATATTGTGTATCTGGAATGAATTGTAGGTCTTTAAGTCCATCTCATGAAAAATGGGAGCAGAACAAGAGTGTTGCGTTTATATTTTTGTTCAGTATATATATTTATGGGTGTATCGAGACTAGATGGTCAGTATGGGATAACTAAGGTGCACTAAAACTGGGTGAGCAGGGCAAGGCATGTCACCCAGGTTGTGTGACAATTATTTTATATAAATGGTATATATGGTATATATATATTCCATCCACCATCCCTCCTTTACGGAGAACTGCGTTATTTTTATTGTCCATTACGAAAAAAATAAAAAAACTATATATATTCTATATATATATATACATATATATTTATGGGTGTATCGAGACTAGTTGGTCATTATGGATAACTAAGTTGCACTAAAATTGGGTGAGCAGGCAAGGCATGTCACCCAGGTTGTGTGACAATTATTTTATATATTGTATGTATATATTCCATCCACCATCCCTCCTTTACGGAGAACTGCGTTATTTTTCTTTTCTATTGCTAATAAAAAAACTATATATATGTACATATATATATATATATATATATGGGTGTATCGAGACTAGATGGTCAGTATGGATAACTAAGGTGCACTAAAATTGGGTGAGCAGGCAAGGCATGTCACCAGGTTGTGTGACAATTATTTTTATATATATGTATATATATATTCCATCCACTATCCCTCCTTTATGGAGAACTGCGTTATTTTTATTGTCTATTGCAAAAAAAAACACAAAAAAACTATAATATATATATATATATACACATATATATTTATGGGTGTATCGAGACTAGTGGTCATTATGGATAACTAAGGTGCACTAAAATTGGGTGAGCAGGCAAGGCATGTCACCCCAGTTGTGTGACAATTATTTTATATAAATGTATATATATATTCCCTCCACCACCCCTCCCTTTACGGAGGGACTGCTTTATTTTTAATATCCATTGCGAAAAAAAAACACAAGAAAAAGAAAAAATATCTATATATATATACATATATATATATATATATATATATAATATATATATATATATATATATATATATGGGTGTGTCGAGACTAGATGGTCAGTATGGATAACTGAGGTGCACTAAAATTGGGTGAGCAGGCAAGGCATGTCACCCAGGTTGTGTGACAATTATTTTTATATATATGCATATACATATTCCATCCACCATCCCTCCTTTATGGAGAACTGCGTTATTTTTATTGTCTATTGCAAAAAAAAAACAGAAAAACTATATATAATATATATATATATATATATAATATATATATATATATATATATATATATATACATATATATTCATGGGTGTATCGAGACTAGATGGTCATTATGGATAACTAAAGTGCACTAAAATTGGGTGAGCAGGCAAGGCATGTCACCCAGGTTGTGTGACAATTATTTTATATAAATGTATATATATATATATATATTCCATCCACCATCCCTCCTTTACGGAGAACTGCGTTATTTTTCTTTTCTATTGCTAATAAAAAAACTATATATATATACATATATATTTATGGGTGTATCGAGACTAGATGGTCATTATGAATAACTAAGGTGCACTAAAATTGGGTGAGCAGGCAAGGCATGTCACCCCGGTTGTGTGACAATTATTTTATATATATATTCCATCCACCATCCCTCCTTTACGAGGACTGCTTTATTTTTTAATATCCATTGCGAAAAAAAAACACAAGAAAAGAAAAAATATCTATATATATATACATATATATATATATATATATATATATATATATATATATATATATATATATGGGTGTGTCGAGACTAGATGGTCAGTATGGATAACTAAAGTGCACTAAAATTGGGTGAGCAGGCAAGGCATGTCACCCAGGTTGTGTGACAATTATTTTATATAAATGTATATATTATATATTATATATATATATATATATATATATATATATATATATATTTATTCCATCCACCATCCCTCCTTTACGGAGAACTGCGTTATTTTTCTTTTCTATTGCTAATAAAAAAACTATATATATGTACATATATATATATATATATGGGTGTATCGAGACTAGTTGGTCATTATGGATAACTAAGTTGCACTAAAATTGGGTGAGCAGGCAGGCATGTCACCCAGGTTGTGTGACAATTATTTTATATATATATGTATATATATATTCCCTCCACCACCCCTCCTTTACGGAGGACTGCTTTATTTTTAATATCCATTGCGGAAAAAAAACACAAGAAAAGAAAAAAATATCTATATATATATACATATATATATATATATATATATATATATATATATATATATATATATGGGTGTGTCGAGACTAGATGATCAGTATGGATAACTAAAGTGCACTAAAATTGGGTGAGCAGGCAAGGCATGTCACCCAGGTTGTGTGACAATTACTTTTATATAAATGTATACATATATATATATATATATATATATATATATATATATATATATATATATATATATATATATATATTCCATCCACCATCCCTCCTTTACGGAGAACTGCGTATTTTCTTTTCTATTGCTAATAAAAAAAACTATATATATGTACATATATATATATATATATGGGTGTATCGAGACTAGTTGGTCATTATGGATAACTAAGTTGCACTAAAATTGGGTGAGCAGGCAAGGCATGTCACCCAGGTTGTGTGACAATTATTTTATATATATATGTATATATATATTCCCTCCACCACCCCTCCTTTACGGAGGACTGCTTTATTTTTAATATCCATTGCGAAAAAAAAACACAAGAAAAAGAAAAAATATCTATATATATACATATATATATATATAATATATATATATATATATATATATATGGGTGTGTCGACTAGATGGTCAGTATGGATAACTAAGGTGCACTAAAATTGGGTGAGCAGGCAAGGCATGTCACCCAGGTTGTGTGACAATTATTTTATATATATGCATATACATATTCCATCCACCATCCCTCCTTTACGGAGAACTGCGTTATTTTTATTGTCTATTGCAAAAAAAAACAGAAAAACTATATATATATATATATATATATATATATATATATATATATATAGTATATATATAATACATATATATTCATGGGTGTATCGAGACTAGATGGTCATTATGGATAACTAAAGTGCACTAAAATTGGGTGAGCAGGCAAGGCATGTCACCCAGGTTGTGTGACAATTATTTTATATAAATGTATATATAATATATATATATTCCATCCACCATCCCCTCCTTTACGGAGAACTGCGTTATTTTTCTTTTCTATTGCTAATAAAAAAACTATATATATATGTACATATATATATATATATATGGGTGTATCGAGACTAGTTGGTCATTATGGATAACTAAGTTGCACTAAAATTGGGTGAGCAGGCAAGCATGTCACCCAAGTTGTGTGACAATTATTTTATATATATGTATATATATATTCCATCCACCATCCCTCCTTTATGGAGAACTGCGTTATTTTTATTGTCTATTGCAAAAAAAAAACAAAAAAAAACTATATATATATACATATATATATATGGGTGTATCGAGACTAGAAGGTCATTATGCATAACTAAAGTGCACTAAAATTGGTGAGCAGGATAGGCATGTCACCCCAGTTGTGTGACAATTATTTTATATATATGTATATATATATATATATTCCCTCCACCACCCCTCCTCTACGGAGGACTGCTTTATTTTTATTTCCATTGCAAAAATAAAAAATTTTAAAACACACAAAAAAAAAAAAAACGAAAATAATAATAATAAAAATAATTTTGAATGTGTATTCAAATAAGTTTGAATGTGTGTGAACTATATATAAATATATATATACACATGCATATACAGAAATATATACACACACACACATATATATATATACACACACACACACAGACACACACTCACATAAACACATACACACACTGTGTACAGTCTTATGCAAAGGTTTGGCACCCCTTGACAAATAACATCTTTTCAATTACAAAAGCAACAATATCAGTTAATACAGTCTCTTTAGGAACTGGGGGAAAAATACACAATATTTTCAGCAAACATTGATGAATAGTTACTTTTTATGCCATAAATTGAACAAAATTACAAAATAAAAACATTATTATGGCACT
This sequence comes from Brienomyrus brachyistius, assembly GCF_023856365.1. Classification (NCBI taxonomy): domain Eukaryota; kingdom Metazoa; phylum Chordata; class Actinopteri; order Osteoglossiformes; family Mormyridae; genus Brienomyrus; species Brienomyrus brachyistius. The sequence continues at coordinate 46,244 of NW_026042518.1, read as the reverse complement.
CTGCAAAAGTTTGGGCACCCTACGTAATCAGTACTTAGTAACACCTCCTCTGCCAGATATCACAGCTTACAAGCGCTTCTTATAGCCAGCTGAAAGGCTTTCAGTTCTTGTACTTGGGATTTTCTCACATTCTTCCTTGCAAAAGGCTTCTAGTTCTGTAATATTCTAATATATCAAGGGCTGTATTGTCAAATAGGAGATCGGCAGCATTCTCCCACCTGAGAAAACTGTACTACAATGCCCTTGATAGTGTGTAGAAACACACTCGTCAGCTCTAGTCCTCCTGTAACAACGCAAAAGGACTGGCAACCCTCAGGTATTTATGCGTGCGATTGTATGATAAATTCACCCTGACAGTCTCACACTTCTCTTGGTACCAACAGGTCTCATGGAATATATAAAAGGCAACTGCAACAATTATACTCGGCACTAAACATCGAGGCACGGAAATGCAGCAGAGCTTGTGTATTTCTCAGGATGCATTCTAGTAAAATGCCCGGAAAATGAGCTAAAGACATATTTCAAGGGGCACTATATAAAACCGATGGAAATTTTACTGATTAAATAAAAGGAAAAGCATCGTTTGAAAAATCACAAATGTTTCTAAGATTCAATGCATCGCTTTTTGACCACATCATAGCGATGAACACATCATTGTTCCTGACAATGTCCTAATACAGAAATAAAACTTTATGTTGGTAAACTCAAAAAGCCTTCAGCTGTCACACTGGCTAACGATCTCAAACGATTATAAAGCAGCATTTTGAAAAGCGCTGTTTTAAAATAACAGATACAACACTTACCTTGTCTTCTGGCCAAATGCTTTTCACGGCTTGGCACTCCAACGGTGCTGAAACGAAATTTGTATTTCCTCCTACCTCGTTGGCCCTTCAGTTCTTCTTTTCTCCCTTTGGATGTTTTTTTCCTTCTTCTTTGGATATTGTTTTTTATTTTTGTTTGTTTTTTTTTACTTTGCATGTTTTTCCTTCTTCGGATATTATTTTTTTGGCTTATTTTTTTAGACGATGTTTTTTTCGTCTTCTTTAAAAATTGATTTTTTTCGTCTTCTTTAAATATTGTTTTTTTTTTCATCCTTTTGATGTTGTTTTACGGAACAAGAGCCGTACAGTGCTACTCTATCAGGAGGTAGCGCCAACTGAACGCCTTGAAGCAGTACCCAGCTCTTTTATAGGGAGCGTCAACCCGAAGTCAAGTTCTAGAACGTTGCACTCACTTTTCATTGGTTTCCCAGCTATGCTGTCAGAATAATGTTTGCTGATTGGTCGAAAATTTTAAAACGTACCCGAGTACTGTAAAAAAAACTCAAGATCTTGCTACCCTACGGAGCACCCATAAGGTGATTTTTTTTATACGTTATATGCAGCTATTTGTAGCAGGCCGTAATTAGACTAATCCACCCTTTGTCAATAAAGCCAACAAGAGAACAGGTTGCCCAAAGTTTGCTCAGGTACACGCCACAGCACAACCTTAAAAACACATCCAGCACAAATCACACTAGTGAATGACACAGCAAATCACAGCAATAAAAAAGACCCCTATGGGCAATCCAGCACCCAGACTACAGGTGCCAAAAGGCCCAGCCTGCCTAATAATGAACCCAAAATATACATACAACAAAGAAAAAGACACAAACAAAAAAGAAAATAAAACTAGCCAGCTGCTCCCACTAAACCCCGCTCCCGAGGCCACTAAGCCGGCTGGCTTGATAATACACGATACAACCTCAGATAAAACATATTAAAGCAACACCAGGGAGGTTTACAACCTGATCCTTAAAATTATCGACCCGTAATTCCACCTTGAAAACCCCTAAAGAACAGTAGTTTACCCCATGACTCACTGCCCCATTCAAACAAAAAAAAAACAGGTTTTTGGGGTAACCTTTAGGTCAGCTCTTCAAAACCAGGTATGAGGACTCTTCAGCTAATCAGTCCTCTAATTAGAAATCTAATTAGGGAGTTGCAGCGAAAACCTGCATACACACCGGCCCTTTGCGGATAAGATTGTTCACCCCTGAAACAAGCAAACAGAAAGGCTGCTACACTGCAAATTCAATATGCCCGCCGATGCTCCACCAAATCTATCAGGACCCTGCCTGTCTTTCCCGTGCCTGCTCCTTTGCCAATATGCCCTACCATCGGAACATGCACAGCCATCTCGCCCCGGCTATGCCTCCAGTCCGAACTGCAGTTCCTATACCTGCCTATAATTGCCTGGCTACAATCCATCCCCCAAAATGAAATTGATGACCCAACGATCACAGCTAAGAATTCTATCCCCAAACCACTGGTCTTCCTCCCCAACCGAACGATCATTCACTGACCGTGGTAACTTATAAGGGTTGGTATGATGACCAGTGGTGGACCTCACCGAACGTTTAACTGGTCTCTACACCTCGGGGGGGACATAACCTCCTCCATTATACGAGGCCTACTTGTGGATGCTCTATTGCGACCCCTCCCACCAGCCCTGTCCCCGTAAAACCACAGAGTCCTCATCCGATTCCATTTCTGTTGCCCCTGTGGGCAACCCAGACTCAGGAGACATTACCAGAACATCTTCCCCTGACATAACAACCCCCTGTGGTACTGGACGCAACTCTGTTCGGTGAACTTGACGGACAACCCCGTCCCCCTCCATTGGAGTTGCAGAGTAAACTGCACCCTGATCTTGGGGACACCGAACTACCATATACAAACAGGCATCCCAATGATCCTGTATTTTACCTCGAACATGGTTCCGCAAACACACCAGCTGACCTTCATCAAACCCCTAATCATTAACCAACTCATTGTGTTTCCGATTTCGTGGTGTGGCTTGTTCCTCCAACTAAGCCTTCACATACTCTTGAAGCACCTGCAAACTTTCCTGATGGTTTTGTACCCATTCCTCCAAAGGTCCACCATACTGACTGATCCCGGCAGGAGCCTGAAGATAGTGTATCGGTAATCGAGGCTCACAGCCAGACCTTAAATAAAAAGGCATCATCCAGTCATTTGGTGGGGTGTAGTATTGTAAGCTTCTCTGCTGGAGGAAGTGTGTGAAGCAAATTGTGCAAAAAAAATATTAAAGCAACACCAGGGAGGTTTACATCTAGATCCTTAAAATGATCGACCTGCAATTCCACCTTGAAAATCCAATTACCATATAAAGGATACAATATGTAAAGATGACAAATGACATGGCACACATTTGTTGTTTAGACTGTTGTGTCAGGTTAATTGAAAGCTGAAGGATCTTAGTGTTTACTAGTCTAAGTAACAGAATGTCTAAACACTGTGCTTGCCTTTATGGGTTTTTAAGCAGAACATATAGGTATAGAAACATATTAACATTACGTTTCACGATTCACTGACTGGAGAATAGGAGAATATACACATCAATATTACTACTTAAGTTAACTAACCCTAATCCCAACCCCTATTGGCACGGAGCCCGCCAGGGTTCAGGTGAGATATAAATCTGTAATCTGTATCAATGGTTTTGCTATCCATACCCACCCTATTAATGTTAGCTTCCCAGGGTTTCTTGTTAGACAAGCTCTGTGTCTCTCTATACCCCCATTTACTGCACGACTGATTGTCCATTTATAAAGAATCAAATAGGGTGAAGATGGTTTTAGTTTACAATTACTCTGGAAGGTGACCAGATTAAAAAAAACTAAATACCATGCCTACGTGTATGTAATCTCCATCACAGTCCCCATTTTCCCCATAATCCTCGTTTTGATAGTGCCAATTTGTGTAATGTGAGTTTTTTTTTTTTTTTAAAAACTGTTATAGAAGAACATACTGGATGCCACATGTGTACAATTACCCCTTTCTAATTAGTGGGGTCCGTTGTGTCAGCTACAGCCTTTACTAACATACACATAAGTATACAGTCTTACAGCACTTTTGTTTTCCTTTTGTATTTAATGGTTTTCCATTTAGGGGGCAGCATGGTGGTGCAGTGGTTAGCACTGTTGCCTCACACCTCTAGGGCCCGGGTTCGAGTCTCCACCTGGGTCACATGTGTGTGGAGTTTGCATGTTCTACCCATGTCATCGTGGGGTTTCCTCCGGGTACTCTGGTTTCCCCCACAGTCCAAAAACATGCTGAGGCTAATTGGAGTTGCTAAATTGCCCATAGGAGTGTATGCGTGAGTGAATAGTGTGTGAGTGTGCCCTGCGATGGGCTGGCCCGCCATCCTGAGTTGTTCCCTGTCTCGTGCCCATTGCTTCCGGGATAGGCTCCAGACCCCCCGCGATCCAGTAGGATAAGCGGTTTGGAAAATGGATGGATGGATGGACAGTTTTCCATTTGAGGAATTAGCAAAAAACTGCAGTGCATGATGGGTAGGATCTAAAGGCTGCCTAACGCCCTTAATTTGTTTGCAATTTCGCCAGGTAGGCTACCTTCTTTAAACTGCGTTTTGCTAGACTACACATTTCGAGATGTTTTATTGTAGTCTTGGTAAATATATATATATAGTTTAGCCTAACCCAGCCACTTAAGGGAGCAAGCCAGCTCAGGTAGGTGCCAGTCCCAAGCCCGGATTAATGGAGAGGGTTGGCGTCAAGAAATAAAGAGAAATAAAGACAACTAATACTCCTAGTTTGCGAGATCTGACTGCAATGGCAGCACTGCTACAAGGGTGTGGATAAATCTATACAAATATCACCTGCATGCACATTACTTCTTTTACAATAACCAACTCCTGATCCATACTGTTAGTCGTGAAAAAAAAAACTATCGTGTACATAGAGGCCCTGTGTAAAAAGATAACTGCCAAGGAAAAGATCAAAAACATTTATTTCAAGGATACAAAGTTTTTATGGTCATGTACAGTGTACAGTGCAATTCTTATTTGATTAACTTGAATGTCTCCACAGACTAGACGATTAAACAAATAAAGCAGCGCAACATTACAATAACTAATAACAAATAAACAAAGCTCACGAGTACTATTACAGTATTTATATCATTTATTTAAACTTAATTTTACCAGGTAAATTAACTACAAAGCAGTTACCACTGCTTTACCTGCTTCTCGGGAGAAATAGCAGATATACGTCATGTATGTGACTAAATTCTTAAGCCAATAAGGGCAAAGTTGTGTCGTAATGGAGGCGGATCCAGTTTGTGCAGCCGGTTAAAGACACTACGGGCATGTAAATGGAGAACGAAATTATAGTTATAATTCGGCGTGTTCGCGAAAACGACTTCATTTATTTTCTTATTGATTTATCGACAGACCATCATACTTTTTAGACGTTATAATAACAACACTCTATTGATCCCCAAAGAGAGAAATTCTCTCCTTGCCTGCCCCCTCTTACTGTCCATGATACACAAGCACATATGTAGAAAAACGTCAGCTTGGAAGCCAAGGCTGGACTTAACCTACTCTATTCTGGTATTCTGTTCTCCCAAGTAAGGCATCCCAAGTTCGAATCCAACTTCCGACAAAAGTTCTTCAATCGCTACAGCACAATTTGAGCCACTGATCGGCTTTAATTGCTTTGTTTTATTTTTGCGTTTCAGGCAAAACTACATAACACTTAAAGACACTACGGGCATGTAAATGGAGAACGAAATTATAGTTATAGCGAATCTCCTACACACAATACCAAGGTTACCGAACTTTGGTCAGCTGGCCGGAGTGAGACGTTCAATTCCCGTAAGATTTCTTTGCGCCAGCCTGAGAGTCTGAAAACACGTCACACCAGATGCATGAGAGATGGAAACCTGGGATATTCAGTCGAATCAGATCAAATATGATGCTAAGTTAGTACTAAGTTAAAATATGTTCCGCACTTGTAACATGCACCCATGATTTGGAACAGCAGCATACCTGTCAAGGTTTGGATTTGAAAATAAAGGAAATTTTCCGGCACCCGCCGTGAGCCATCCGCAACCAGGCTCCAGTATCCCTTACATTTTAAGACAGGAAATATAAAATAATATAAATATATAAAATATATAAAATATATTTTTGGCCACAACCGGGATTCGAACCCCGGTCTCCCGTGTGAAAGGCGGCGATCTTACCACTACACTATCCAGCAACTATATAATATAAGGGAGATTTACGGGAAAATACTAATACGGGAGGACGGCGGGAAAGAGAAGTAAAATACGGTAGTTTCCCGGCCAAAACGGGAGGCTCCAGTATCCCTTACATTTTAAGACAGGAAATATAAAATAATATAAATTATATAAAATATAATATAAATATAAATATAAATATATAAAATATATAAAATATATTTTTGGCCACAACCGGGATTCGAACCCCGGTCTCCCGTGTGAAAGGCGGCGATCTTACCACTACACTATCCAGCAACTATATAATATAAGGGAGATTTACGGGAAAATACTAATACGGGAGGACGGCGGGAAAGAGAAGTAAAATACGGTAGTTTCCCGGCCAAAACGGGAGACTTGACAGCTATGGCTGTCTCTGGCCACGCCCCCTACAGTCGGTCCGGCCCCTGTTCGCGTGTTCGCGAAAACGACTTCATTTATTTTCTTATTGATTTATCGACAGACTTTTTAGACGTTATAATAACAACACTCTATTGATCCCCCTCTTACTGTCCATGATACACAATGACGAGACACATGTTCACTAATGACGAGAACTATTCTATTTTTCATGCCGGGGGTCCTTCAAATCTTACATTTACAAATCTTGTTCTTGTTCTCTGCTTTCTCCTTTCTCGTTCCCGTAGATATATATTATTATACGGAGATTTACGGAGTCTTCAAAGACGGTCCGGCTCCAGCTCAAGGATCACTGTTGCTGTGGTGTAGATCAGCTGATCTGTAGTAGTCTTCTACGTACATCTTCTAGTAGACCTTCTGAGGGTACTTCACGCATTCTTGGTCGGAGGGTCCAGGTTTCCAGCTTAGCTTATTTCTTATTTCTCAGGTCAGCTGCTCTTGTTTGGGATGTGCTTGACCGGCGTATACGACAGCGTGTACCAGTTCCCACTAATATCCAACAACTTCGCACAGCCATTGAAGAGGAGTGGACCAACATTCCACAGGCCACAATTGACAATCTGATAAACTCTATGCGAAGAAGATGTGTTGCATTGCATGAGGCAAATGGTGGTCACACCAGATACTGACCGGTTCTGAGTCCCCAGACCCCCAATAAAGCAAAAAACTGCACATTCCAGGGTGGCCTTTTATTGTGGGCAGTATAAGGTACACCTGTGCACTACCCATGATGTCAGATCAGCATCTTGATGTGGCACACCTGTGAGGTGGGATGGATTATCTCAGCAAAGCAGAAGTGCTCACTATCACACATTTAGACTGATTTGTGAGAAATGTTTGAGAGAAATGGTAATATTGTGTATCTGGAATGAATTGTAGGTCTTTAAGTCCATCTCATGAAAAATGGGAGCAGAAACAAGAGTGTTGCGTTTATATTTTTGTTCAGTATAGAATAAGCCCAGATTTATGTTTATTCAGTGGAGATAAGTACAACCTCTAAAGATAGGCCTACACCCGTTTTGGCAGTGTCTCCGGATCCCATGACAAATAATGCCTTCAGTACATCCTCCTCAACCCACACTGAAAGCAGAAGTGCTATGGGCTTTGCAAACGGTTTGCCGACATCACTCCTATACGTCCAATGATGACATTCACACCGTCTCCAGGGTGATGTTCCCTGACTCGCAGGGTCACTTGTGGTAAAGATAAAACCGCTTTTCTTGCGCGATTTGGACTCGCTCCATATATTAAAAGGGAGCTTCGTTGTCATGTTTGACGTAAGTATGAACAGGACCATCAAAAGAAAACAACTGGATGTGCATGTCAGGTATTGGGTGAATTATGAGAATGGCTCTCGAGTGCAGTCCTGGTTCTGGGATCACAGTACATGAGCCACTCCACCGCTGAAGACTTACTGGAGAAGTTTAAGGTAAGCCATTCAATAACATTTAAACTCATTAACGAACCCATGATTTTTAAATATCCATGGTTTATCTTTACATGTGTTTAAATGGGAGAACCATATTTATTGGTAAGCATATTTTAAAGATTTTATTGCTGCTTCATGGCTTTTGCTGCAAAAAAAATAGTTCATTGAGGAAATAGAATGTTTAAGTGTTGTGTAGCAACATGTACAGCTGTTGTACAGGCAAAAACTCTGGCTCAGTCCAAAGGAGGTGGATATAGGAATGGCTGTCATCAAGGTGGGACTTCTGTGAATTCACTGGTATCTTTACATACAAATGTATCAAACAATTGTGAAGTAAAAAATATGTGAATAACATGGAGTTTGAGCTGGTTTGATATGTACAGCTGAGGTAGTGTTAACCTTGGGCTGAGTGTGCAGAAAGATTCTGGAAATTTGACAAACCATCTTTTTGTCAGAGACAGTCAGGAGCCAAAGGCAGTGGAAGTGACCTTGGTGTCCTTCAGATTAAAAAAAATTGCCAGATTGTGCTCTCAAAAATGTGCAAAAAGGCCTTGGATAAATGCCCTCTGAAGTACTCGATTGTACATGAGATGACGTGCTTGGACCCAAACAAAATGCACACCAGCCAGATAACTGCCAGCAGAAAAGGAGAAATCTCATGCAGAAGTTTGCGCAGGAGAATCGGTTGGCAGGCAGGATATCTGCTGGTAAATCATAGGATAAGAATAGGATAGTTCAGAATATTATTTTTAAATTATGCTTTTCTTTTTTCACATCTAACTGAATCAGGGACGGATTACAAACCGGGTTAGCGGGGCCGCTGCCCAGGGGCCCTTGGGGTGCAGGGGGCCCGTGGGCCCCAAGCCCAAAACAATTTGCAACGCTTATCAGCAATGTATTTTCGTTTGTCTATTTTAGAGGGCCTACATTCTTTGATCCTCTGCCTACAAGGTCCCCTGACCCTATAGGGAGGGTGTTTGGCTGCCAAGGGCCCTTGACTTGTGGTGGTTGTGGTGGTGGTGCAGGTGGTGGTGGTGGGGGGGGGCCTCGCGAACGTTTTACCCAGGGGCCCACACAACCCATAATCCGTCCCTGAACTGAATAGTGTTAACACGTAGATTTTAGCAGTATTTAGAAGACCGACTCTTGGTGTTTGAAAAGAAGCATCAGCCCAGTTATATTTTCTTTGATGAGCCTAGAGATATCTCAAGATTAAATTAAAATGATTGCACATTTATGGTATCATAGGAAAATTGGGTTATAAATCACTTTCCTATTCTACATGTGATTCTGTGTATTGACATTGTTGATCTGCATCTAATCTACTGTAATTAATGTAATTACAGGTGATGCAATATCCCAGCAGTCTGATAATCACCTGCACAATGAGGCAAAAGGCTTGGATTTTATATCCTTCATTCCTTCAGCACCATCCAAAGTTGATGTCTTTTTACATCAAAAAGTTAGTGGGCCTTATCCTGACCTCTGGATGTTCTGCAAGAACTTGCTGCTGCTGTCCTATGGGCAAGCCGAAGTGGAACGAATAGAGGTGGAGACCTGCAACTTATCAGAGGAAACAGTTGTTGCACAGAGGCTTATATGCGACCATGTCAGAGTGTGTGGGGGAGCAACCAAAGCGCCTCTGACCAAAGGTGAAAGATGAGCGAAAAGCAAAAAAGAAAACTTGAGGAACTCAAGAGGAAGAGAGTCTCACTGGAAAGTGTATGTGAGAGTTTACAAAAGGATGCTGAGCACATGGCAGAGGAAGCAGAGAGTGCTGCTGGAACCAAAAGGGCAACATTACTTACCAAGTCCAATACTCTGAGCCGACGAGCGAAGGAGGAGAAAGAGCAGTTGGTGGTCTTAAATGCAGATACTGAAGAATAGGCTACTGAACTGTGACTCCTAACACATCAAGAGTGAATCGGTGGAAACAAAAATATTTAGGTTCTTTGCATTTTTGGAGTATTTTACTTTCTGTGCCTGTTTGTACATTGTTCACAGCCATAATACTTTATAATTACAAGGTAGTTTTATGTTAGAGCTCTTGCTCCAATAAATATGTGCCTTGTAATTAACTAAATTCTAGGCTATTCAGTTTTTTTTGCCCTCGTGATGGTCGTGGGTTGTGAAAAAAGCCTTCTTCTTAGGGGTACCGCTGGGGCCAGCCGGGCGTATGTCGTGGCTTCAGTGAGTACTTATGTTTGTCATGCTGCCTGTGTACTTTATAGCGGCACAACATATTTCTGCAAATTGCATGCGTCAAATTGTCTGTCTCTCTTAAAAAATATGAAGTGTCACCAAAATTTTAAACGGGGAATCAATCTCAATGAAAAATATTCGTCAAGTAACGTTTCTAAAATAATATAGACATACTAATAATTATATATTAATAAATCGGATGAACGATGCATCCCAAATTGTATCCGCTGCGCACTTCTTAATCAGGGCAATCGCATCGTGGAGGTTTCTGCAGACGCCCAAAAAGACTTACTTAAGAAAACTGTTGCATGATAATTTGTACCATTTTCAAGGGTGGGGGGCGTGCAGTAGATGCCCCCTTTATTTTTGTGCTTCTGCCGTTCAAACCGAGCAGCACTGAGTTTGTCATGGCACCTGACGCCAAATCTACTGCTTAGCTGCTACAGACAGAACTATCTTCAAATCACCACTAGGGGGTGTCAATGCTGCAGCTTCGTTCTATGGTTGATCTTTTTCAAAGACAGTTTTTTTTCTCTCTCTCCACATAATCAACTTAACTGATTAGCGTGCTTTCATAGTAATGGTTTTTAATCCGTGTTAATCTTCTGAACAATGACTAGTAAAGGTTCTATGAGGTTGTCCTACTTACTATGGATTTTAAGTTTTTTATCAAGGTGTTAAAACGTACCACAGTTGCCAGTCCTGTGTTTTATGTCTAGCAATTTGTACAGTTTCTTCAGTATAAACACATGCCATGATCTGTGAGAATCTCCTCCAGAACTCTGCATTTCCTCAAGATCTTTTTGTAATATTGCATCATGGCACTGCTCAGAACAACACAGATGGTGCATAACAACACAAGGGAGTACAAGACAACATGGTGCAGAAACAGTGCGATACAAAGCAGGACAAAACTGGATGATACGTGGTCAGTGGTGGATAAAGTGCAGTAACAGCTGTACAGTGCAGCTGCCGTGGAAATGACTGTTACAGGGGATGCAAAAGCTGCAGGTTTGAATTGTTTGGCGAATGAAGCTGTTCATGAATCTGCTAGTCAGTGTTTGTGGATGGTGGTCAGAGTCCTGGATTATAGACTGAACCTTGTTACTGTGGCAGTTAAAGTACAGCTGGTCAATGGAGGGCAGTTCAGTGCGAATGATGTTCTTAACAGACTTCGCAATGTACTGCCTTCCTGTCATGTGGCTCCACCATACCATAGTACTACTGTAAGAACTAGGGATGTAACGATACATTCAACTCACCATTTGATACGATTCACGATTCTGAGTTCACGATACAATTTTCTCATTTTTTGCAGAATGAGCTGCAGACAAATATATTCAAAAATATTCTTATATTTATCTTTCTGAACTGTTGACACTGTTGTGAACAGTGCAACTGAATTTGAATAAAATACTGTTGAAAAAAATCCCAAATCAAAATAAGTAAATAAAAAAAAATAAATCAAATAAATAAGCTAAGGTTTGCATGTGCAGCTTTTTAGCGTGCTTTGCCCTTTTAATAATCTTCACTCAGCTCACGGTGGTGCCAGTGGACCTGTTTGTGTATGTTATCAGTCTATTACAATGTTTGCATGCAGTTTATGTCTTGTCTGTGCTTTTCTCGCTGTTTCCTCCTCGTTTGTGATTACCGGAAAGCTAATATGCTGCCACACCGCCAATTGAAGATCGGGCGGTGCGTCCATCCATCCATTTTCTGAAACCACTTAATCCCAACTGGGATCGCGGGGGAGACCGGAGCCTATCCCGGGAACAAGGGGCGCAGACAGGAACCAAGCCCAGGCAGTCACCTACACACCGCAGGTCGCACACACTCACACAACTACAGGGCCAATTTAGACTCACCAGTCAACCTATCCTGCATGCTTTTGGACCGTGGGAGGAACCTGGAGTCCCCGGCGAAAACGGGGAGAGCATGCGAACTCCACACAGAAAGGGCCCTGGACCGAAGCCAGCACTAACCACTGTGCCGTCCTCAGTTTCAAATTCATTCATCATCTCGCGTTCGCTCAAAACCAAAAACTGACGTACGATGTCGACGTGATACGCAGTGACATCTGACGTCAAACTCACATTGTGAAATCAAATGTAATATTACACCAGTTTTTCTGTTAAAGTACTGTGAAGTACTCCTACAATAGTGATTCATTTTCCACATCAGCCGGTTTAAATCTTCATGCATTTGCACCGATTTTTAACTGATTTGTGATTCATCATTACATGCCAGGGCCAGCAGCTCTGCATGGCTCGACCCTCATAAACATTCTCCACACATGCTGTTCAGGCAGTGGCCACAGAAATTCCCCCAGTGAACTTTATGCTTTCTGTCGGAGAGTATGCTGTGTTCTGGCCTTAAACCCTGCATACTACTTTGCAGACTTTGATCCTCTTAACAACAATTGGCATTTCTGGTGGCTGAATATCCATCCATCCGTCATCCAACTGCATGCTTAAAAGCTGTGAATAATAGTAATAATTCTTAAAATTGCAACTATCTAGAATTTCAGCCTAGTTACTCAGCTAAATTACTATTTAAACCTAGAATAATTTCTATAAGGGGCGGCATGGTGGTGCAGTGGTTAGCACTGTCGCCTCACACCTCTGGGACCCGGGTTCGTGTCTCCGCCTGGGTCACATGTGTGTGGAGTTTGCATGTTCTCCCCATGTCGTTGTGGGGTTTCCTCTGGGTACTCCGGTTTCCCCCCACAGTCCAAAAACATGCTGGGGCTAATTGGAGTTGCTGAATTGCCCGTAGGTGTGTGTGTGTGAGTGGATGGTGTGTGAGTGTGCCCTGCGATGGGCTGGCCCCCCATCCTGGGTTGTTCCCTGCCTCGTGCCCATTGATTCTGGGATAGGCTCCGGACCCCCCGCGACCCAATAGGATAAGCGGTTTGGAAAATGGATGGATGGATAATTTCTATATGTGTGATAGAATCAAAAAATATTTTGTTTTACATATAAATCTTCACAAGGTGTATTACACATGGTATTCCCCAGACACCGCCACCCCAACAGATGCTTTGTTTGTTAAGACAATAGCTCAGAAAGTGGTTGATCGATCTTTTGCAGCTTTTACCAAGGTTTGTACAAGCCAAAATTAAATTTTGAAACGGATCCCTGCCACACCCTGCCCTCCTGAACCTCCCGTTTCCTCCCTAGTGTGGTATAACGTGCCATGCCTGTTCCGCGTTTGTTTTACCTCTCCTTCCTGCCCTTGTGTTACTCATTTCAGGTGCCTCTAGTTTGCTCCCTGCTTAGCCTTGTATAAATGTGCTTCTCAGTCCTGCCTTTAATGTTGCTGCTGCTGTTTGCCTGTGTGTTCTTCCCTGCTTATGATTCCCCCGTGATCCAGTTGTGATCCAGTTGTCTTCATATCATGTATTCACATTCCTCAGCTGAGAGTGAACAAAGTTCTGTGGAAAGTATCTGACTACAGATAGACTTTCACCCAGTTCTCTGCGGGAGCTCTGATTACAGAGTGACTCCCCGACTACTTCTGAAGCCCTTCCTTAAGTATCCAGACCAGGTGATGGCATGTTTCTGAAGACTGACTAATTTCGGTCAATGGTTAATTTTAGGGGCATTGCTGACCTTGGTTCTCAAGTCCCCAGCCAATCAGATCACTTTAGGGGGTGGTTGTAATTCCCTTGTTCTACCATGAGAGAATCTCTCTCAGTTTGGTGGGTTGAGCCGAAGTTTCTGTATTTCTCTTAGGAAAAGCTATACTGCCTTAAATCTGAGAGTATAATACTCCTCGTCTCATGCCTATTCAAACGAGACCAAACATGCGTGTATTTGTCCCTAACATCTATGTGTGCTGAGTTATCCTGTTTATAGTGGAAAAGGTGTCTGTGTCTGGAGGCTGACAGCTGTTGTTGCTGTGGATTGATTGTGGAACTCTGGTCACTCCGGGGGTGAAAGGTCTTGCTTTTTCTGTGCTGCTCCAGTTATTCCTATCCAGTCTCTCAGGAGCCGGCAGGCCTTTGCCTTCCTTAAAAGGGGTGGTTTGACGAGTTGAGTCCAGTCTTGCCTGGGCCAGCGGAGCTCTGAAATAGACTGATGCAGGCTGATCAGAGTTGGGGCCTGCAGGACCTATAAGTTTTATGTCCTTACAGAATGTAAGTGGCATCATACTAAACTAGTGGTGTTCGAACTAGCATGGAAAGAGGCTATGGGTAGCTACAAAAAGGCTCTTAGTGCCGCCAAATCATCTAGTATCTATCAGAACTAATTGAAATAAACAAAAATAATCCTAGATTCCTATTTACTATGGTGTCCAAGCTGACTAATAACCAGACCACTGGTTATTTTCCAGTGACGACTTTATTAAACTTTTTGACCAAAAATATGCTCAATTAAACAGAACATTTTGAATATTGAATATTGGTTAACCAGTCAGAACTGATGTACTTAATTTTATCTTCAAATTCATCTACTTGTATGCTAGACCCTGTTCCATCAAAATTATTCAGCGATGCTCCCAGCATTGATTGAACCGCTACTAGCAATAGTTAAACTAAAACATATAATCATATTACCCCAATTTTATCTTCACTGCACTGGCTGCCAGTTAGATTTCGTGTTGACTACAAAACACTGCTCTTAACCTATAAAGCTGTAAATGGTCTTGCACCGCAGTATGTGAGTGACCTCATTTGCGTTCCGAATCATACACTTAGATGACGAGATGGAGGTATTCTATCCGTACCCAGAATAAAGAACATTACCTTTGGGGGAAGAGCATTTGCTCATAAAGCACCACAGCTATGGAATAAACTTCCTATTAGTGTTCGGAACTCAGACACAATCTCTGCTTTTAAGTCAAGGCTTAAGATGTACCTCTTTCGCCAGTCTTTTGGATAGTTAAATCTTCTTTTCTAAGGTGAATGGGAAATCTGGAGGTTCATAGTTATTTGAGATTGAAGGGGAAAGGGGGGATTGGTGCTGTCGTCCTGCCACTCTCGCCGATCACTTAAGCTGTGGATGGGAGGTGGCTTGACGCCAAAACCTCTGTAAACCCTCATGCCTGTGCTTCCTTCCAGGTCACTCTTTTAGGCAGGCTGTCATAGTTGCTTTAGTCCTGCCGGTTAGGTGTAGGGCAATAACTCTTCTCCATCTTCTCTTTTTCGAGCTGATACCGAGCCGACTACACCGTGTGAACCCGCACCTGGACTCCTGGATATAACTACATGAAACCAACTGGGACTTTATAACTATATGAACTCTAATGAATGTCAATGTAAATGCAGTTTCATGCTCCTTGGTCGCCCAGAGGAGGATGGGGTCCCCTTCTGAGTCTAGGTTCCACTCAAGGTTTCTTCCTGCTAGAGGGAGTTTCCTTGCCACTGTCGCCTCAGGCTTGCTTGGTGGGGTTCTGGCCGGTTAAATGTAAAGTGCTTTGTGACAATGCATGTCGTTAAAAGCGCTATATAAATAAAATTGAATTGAATTGAAGTGCTTCCTCAGATTCATTTTTAAATGTTCTCCAGCTAATTTCCACTATGGCCACGAGTTCTAGTATTTTAAATTAATATTGAAATGGTCATTTGGCTGAACAGCATCCCGACCTGTTAGAATCTTATATACCTGGATCATGTCCCCCCATAGTCTCCTTTGCTTGAGGCTAAACAGATTCAGCTCAGCGAACCTCTCCTCATAAGACATTCCTCTAAGTGCAGGAATCATTCTAGTCATCCTACGTTGCACCTTTTCCAAGGCAGCAATGTCCTTCTGAAGGTATGGTGACCAAACCTGCACACAGTATTCTAGGTGGGATCTTACCAAGGAATTATATAATCGTAGCATCACTTCTCTTGACTTACATCTCTAGGTGTGTGGAGTTTAATCCAACATCCTTTTGCCTTTTTTTAATGCTTCCCCACACTGGCAAGAGTGGGACATGGAAGTATCAACATACACACCGAGATCTTTCTCGTAATCAGCTACCTTTATTTCAGTGGAACCCATAAAATATCTGTACTTTACTATATTTACTATATTTCTGCTCCCTGCATGGATTACCTTATATTTATCTATGTTAAATTTCATCTGCCACGTATGAGCCCAGTCGCTAATTAAATCCAGATCCTGTTGTAGCCTCTCTGGACATGAGACATGATCTAACATCAATCAGAAGATACCACACCAGCAGATAATGATTTCTGGAATAGTAAAGTTAAAGGTTGGCTAATAATACCCCTCATCTCTTTTAAAACTATAGATAAGATGCCATCAGGGCCTTGCGATTTATTTATTTTGAGCTTAGCTAGGCTTTGTACCACATCAGCCTCAGTTATACATATATTGGTCATAGACATCGTTGTATTTGTACTAAATGGTGGTAAGCTATTCTACTGTGAACAGCCATTGTAAAATAATCATTAAACTCATTTATATCAATTTCATTTTCAATTATAAGGCCCTTACTATCCTGCAAATGAGTGATTTTCAGCTTTTAGAGCTCTTTCGGAGTTAAAATATTGGAAGAAACTTTTAACGTCATCCTTATAACTGTTATTAACTAAACCTGTAGACTTAGATACTCCTGCTTTATTTTGAAATCATTAGTTAATTTCCATTTGTGGAAGAAAGCCCTTTTGCTCCTGACTTTATTCTTAATTTTCGTAGTAAACCACCTGTGACATCGCGTGCTGGACGAACAGGCAGGAAGCGAGGAATCAAGGATCCGGGAAACGGAGAGTCGGGAATGAGGGTTTATTGATGAAAACAGGTACCAACAGCGAGAGATTTCAATGACAGGACTGGGGAAACAGACTGAATGTGGACTAAATACACAGGACTACTCAAACTGACAGAAAACAGCTGGTTACAATCGGGGCAGCACACATGGTTAATGAGGGGGCGTGGCACACACGAGGATCGTACAAGCAGGTCATGACACCAGCTTGGTTGCAGTTTCCTAGATTTAGTTTTTCTGGAAACGGGTATGAAGTTCTTTTGCACTTGCAACAATGTGCTTTTAAAAAATTCCCATGCCTCTTCCACAGTATTGCTATTTAACTCCATCCGATTTACAGTTTCTAGTTTCAGTCTCATACCATTGAATTACCCTTCCTAACATTGTATACTTTTGTTTTGGACTTGGTTGAAGACTCAGGCAGCAGGAGTTGCCCCAACGTTGGTATGTCCTTATCCATAAGGGGGAGTAAACGTTCTGGTTTCCCGACCTTATAGATGAAGGAGTTGGGGGATGTTGCCAGTGACCTGCCGGATTCCAGGCAGAACAGGCCTCGCTATGCCACAGCCCTTCAGAGACTGGGCCTTCCGTGCAGAACCTCTGCATCCAAATTAGACCAGTTGTTTAACAAAACCCTAAAATGGGGTTATTTTTGACATGGAACGGGACTTTGATTCAACAACCCATTACTTAGTTGCGGCAAGTACCCAATATCAAGTATAGCTGCAAAGAATCTGCCAGAGATTTTCAGAGAAGTTCCCCAGATGCATGGACTGGACTAAGGTGCGTCAGATTAAACAGGAGCCTGGTAAATTCTGTGAGCCCCACGCCAAGTGACTGATGGAAACATACTCCAGCTACAGTGAGATGGACCCTCCAGCGGACCGAGAGTGGGATTCCCTCTGGGAGCGACAACTCGTGCAGTTGCTGGTGGATGAGCTGCAAACAGACATCAAGAAGGACTTCCAACCTCACAATCATTTACCAAACCACTTCAGGTAACTTGTAAAGATGTAGGTATTGGAGTATTCACACATTCATTTGCAGTGTCCACCTCCTGTCCGGTAAATTTGGCAGGACAAAATTTGAATAACCTATAGGCCAGACTCATGAATGCGGCTGAACGAGTAAAGGTAGAACAGGTGGCCAATCCTGTTATACAGTCCTAGTAGATTGAGAACCACCTGATTGCAACTGTAGTTGGAATCAAGGGCTGAGCAGCATGGTGGCCTGGGGGACAATTATGAAAACACAGACCCACTGATATCCTTAAAACCCACAATCAAAAGAGGAGTCAGGATGGCCAGTGACATGTGCTGGCTAAATGGGGACAACAAAGAGAGAACAGAACAAGGCAGGGAGGGATTCTGACACAGGTGCCATGCTACTTTGTTTAAATATGCTGTAATGTTTTAGTGCAAGCCTTAGACAATGGAATCTCTGAATGACGCCGCAGTCTGGCTCTTTCTGAAGGTCCTATACTGTAACCGTCCTGAGAAGTTGTTTGCATGCACTTGCTGCCTTGACACTTGTTGATGTGCGTGTGCCCTGCTCGAGCAGTAAAGGGGAGATCACATGCAGAGCTGATTTTCTGTAGTTCCTTAGAATAAAAATAGAATATTCTCTTCAAATAGGAACACATGCTGCGTTTGATTATTTCACTCCAACTCGGACAAAAACGTCACGAAAAACATCACTTCCCATTAGAAACGCCTCTTTTATGACGTTAATGTCTGACAGAATCTTCTTGTCCGAGTTGCCCCTGTGACGTAATTTCAACATGGCGGCTTACACACTCAACATTAATTCTATTTTACAAATCCTTAAAAATGTTTATTTTGTTAAATTTATTATTATCCCATCCATCCATTTTCCAAACTGCTTATCCTACTGGGTCACGGGGGGTCCGGAGCCTATCCCGGAAGCAATGGGCACGAGGCTGGGAACAACCCAGGATGGGGGGCCAGCCCATCGCAGGGCACACTCACACACACCATGCACTCTCACATGCATTCCTACGGGCAATTTAGCAAGTCCAATTAGCCTCAGCATGTTTTTGGACTGTGGGGGGGAACCGGAGTACCCGGAGGAAACCCCACGACGACATGGGGAGAACATGCAAACTCCACACACATGTGACCCAGGCGGAGATTTGAACCTGGGTCCCAGAGGTGTGAGGCAACAGTGCTAACCAGTGCACGACCATACCGCCCATTTATTATTATTATTATTTATAATTATTAGTAATTATTAATGTAATTGCACGTGTTCGATTTAGAGAATACCATATTGTGACCGTAAACAGTATCCTAACATGCAATATCAGATTTTTACCAGACTTGTTAGTGTTTTTGGTTTGTTTGTAGTTTGTTTGCCTCTCGAAAAAAGAATATCGCTATGAATGTACTAAAATACTTTATAAAGCTTTTAATGTGGTTTGACTAGTTCCTGTTTCTTGTTTATTTGTCTGAAATAATAATCTTACTCCATAACTGCTAAAATATAAAGCAACAACACAGCAGCGTATTCATGGAGGCAGCCATGTTTGTTCCGAGTTGTGCTAGCTTGAACGGGAGATTGTTGGATGTGATGTCACCCAATTTGGAATTTCCAAGTTCCGAGAGAAAAACGAACGCACCACAAGACTCTGGCTGGAAATTTCTACAATAGAGCCATTTAGTTATTTCTAGAAAAATATTTAGAGCCAATGACCTGATGTCATTGTAACACAGGTCACTGTCCGTGGTGCTGAATTCTCTACTTGATGGGCTGGTGCTGAATGAATATGACAGCTGGCCAACATGTCTGTGTGCTTCCACTGACTGGCACCCAGACATATAATGACTTTTAACAATGAGGAGGGAAACGTCCAGACAGGAAATTACTCAACAGTAATTAGTAATCACATATAGTTCTCATTTATCATGATGTAAAATTCAAAAACCTTTTTTTTATTATTAAGGGATAAATGTAATTGAGTTTTAATGTATCCTTTCCGCTCTTAAAATCGCAAATTATTTCTGACTATTAATCTGCACATTTTAATAATTTCATTAATATTACCTAATTGGTTTGTCTTTTTTATTAAATTTTAAAACTAGCTGTACAATTGTTGATGTTGTTGCTGTTCTGAATGTCATTGGCCTGTTGCCTTACGTCTGTCTAAACATGAGTGAGGGGATGGATGCACTATTCTATGGGGGCCTCTGTAGAGAATAAATGATCCTAATTTTATATTGAGAGAGATGGTTAATTCCTTTTTAATCCATACTGCGTTCAGAGCCCCTGTTCTGCCGTTGATCACTGCTGCATATCATCCCCAAACCAATGGCCTGGATGAGAAAACGAATGATGACATAAAATGGTAAGTCTGTTTTTGAGGTTGTTTTAGAACTGTGTGAGACAGGCTCTATTCTTTTAACATTACATCAGGAATTACTGATATTATTGACAATCAATCCCTTAATATACAGTATCTCACAAAAGTGAGTACACCCCACACATTTTTGTAAATATTTTATTATATCTTTTCAAGGGACAACGTTAAAGATATGAAACTCTGATAGAATGTAAAGTAATCAGTGTACAGCTTGTATAATGGTGTAAATTTGATGTCCCCTCAAAATAACTCAACACACAGCCATTAATGTCTGAACTGCTGGCAACAAAAGTGAGATTAAAAATGATTTGTGGCAAGATCGGATCATGTGTGTTGAAGAGTTTCTTATGACTGACAAGTAGTTATTTAAAAACATATCTTGAAACAGCAAATTACATTGTTCTTAATGCTTTTAGAAAATGACTCTTTATAATGATCTGTGAATAATAATAATTTGCTATGAATGTTTTTCCACTTCAGCTTTCCACAATTATTCTTCCCGATGAGAAAAGCTACGGCACGTTTTTTGATGAAAAAAATAAAGTAGTTGAGACAATAAGCAACAACAGCTGAAAACATCTCCTAGTAACAGGAAAAACAGAAGCAGGCATGTGGTAAACGAATACAAAAGAGGTACCAAAACACAGTTTATCATGTTGGAGATGAGGCGCTTCTGTTCAACATGAGGAAGCGGGGACGGAAAGGAGGAAGAACGGAACCGGATTTTACCGGACCTTATGTCATCCAGGCAATATGTGGCAAGCTGGTTACACTGTCTAATTCTGAAGGGGCAACTTTAAAGAACAAATACAATGTAAACCACATACAGAAGGAGCCAAACTGATGTCCCAAGTCAGGAATCACACAAGGTGCCAGAAGAGTATAAGACCAGTAAACCTCCCTCTAGCGCAGAGCTTCTGACAATCGAGAAGGATGCTGACAGTTGAAAAAAAACTCATGTCTGTGTGTTATGAAAGAATATCAATAAATGTTTCCGAAAGGGGATGACTCATTTGGTAATTATTTACGGCTTATGTTATGGCTGCCAATTTACAGTCTTTACTGAAGTCTGACTTCTTTTGAGTCACCTTTAATATAGATTGGACACTCTCTATGCAATGTGCAATACTTACATAGATGGTAAATGTTTACCTGCTTGCACAGATGGATGATTAGGTAATTAGTGTAAGTGTGTGTGTGTGTTCAATCGCATGTATGTCCAAGGTCCATAGTAAATAATATACACTGATCAAGAGATGCCCGAAAGTGGATAAAAGAGGACATTAGTGGGTGCATCACTTAGTGTAACGCGTGCAGGAAAATGAGCAGGACTGCAAGCCATATAATGACCCTTGTCTAGCTCTTAATACAGTATGCATACAGTGATGTATCTACAATGGACAGCTACTATGAGCAGATAGCACAGTACAGGTGCTTATAAGATCTGTATGCTGTTTCCATCCATCCATCCATTGTCCAAACCGCTTATCCTACTGGGTCGTGGGGGGTCTGGAGCCTATCCCGGAAGCAATGGGCACGAGGCAGGGAACAACCCAGGATGGGGAGCCAGCCCATCACAGGGCACACTCACACACTATTCACTCATACATGCATACCTACGGGCAATTTAGTAACTCCAGTTAGCCTCAGCATCCATCCATCCATCCATTGTCCAAACCGCTTATCCTACTGGGTCACAGGGGGTCCGGAGTCTATCCCGGAATCAATGGGCACGAGGCAGGGAAGAACCCAGGATGGGGGGCCAGCCCATCACAGCTCACACTCACACACCATTCACTCACACATGCACACCTACGGGCAATTCAGCAACTCCAATTAGCCTCAGCATGTTTTTGGACTGTGGGGGGAAACCGGAGTACCCGGAGGAAACCCCACGACGACACGGGGAGAACATGCAAACTCCACACCCATGTGACCCAGGCAGAGACTCGAACCCGGGTCCCAGAGGTGTGAGGCAACAGTGCTAACCACTGCACCACCATGCCGCCCCCTGTATGCTATTTCATTCTATAAAAAGAAACTTACTGTACTGTACAATAAAGTATTTCACCACTGCTTCTTCCTCAGCTCCCACTGTTTGCTAGCACATGCATCTTTTGATTTCTTAGTGCAATCTGTGCTTTATTTTTTTTTTGTGAAATGTAAGTGCAGTATCTGTTTATTAAGTGCTGTGGTTTAATATGTACATTATTATTTCAGTACTGTGTATACTGTCCTTAATGTCTTGCCTCTCTCGTATAACTTGAGATACGCCCAAATTGACTTGCAACAAGTGGTCCTGGTTCCAAATGCGGAAGGCGATGGATACCTGTATTTTATATGCTGTAGTGTGCTGGGTGTCAGACATTGCAATGCACCTTGCTTTGATCTTGACCTGTTAGATCAGAGGGAGGTAATCTTATCCAGAAAGGGCCACTGTGTATGATGGTTTTCACTGCAACTCTCTGAACAGCGAACCTAACAGTTATCCCAATACCTTGATCTTGCTAGCATATTTAAATGTGTACCTATTCAGGAATAGAGTGGTGAAGGCATTCAGAGGAGGACTGATGATTATCAGAGGGAACAAAGGGGCTGGGTACTTGTCAGTATCCAGTAGAACCACCAGACTCCTACACTGAATGGTTCTGGATGTGGCACAGACGTTAATCCCTCTGTATTAGGGGATCCGTCTCCAGTTTGTACTCTTCTAGTTAATAGGTAGATTATCAGGCAGTTTTTCACCCTAGTCCAGTACTCATTGACAGCCTAATACACCGTGTTTCAGTTTGTCTTGATAGTCAATACATGTCACAGGATGTACATTACTCTGATGGGCAGGCCCTCTTACATATGATGGAAATTGCAATACCTACTTTTGGCCACGAGATGGCAGCAAGAAAATAGAAAAATTATTTTCCCACGGTCTACTAGCAGCTTTTAGATGTTAATTCTTCATAAAAATAATTTGACTTGATCCAATGTATTTTTAATACAAACAATTACCACACAAAGCTGCTAGTTTCCTCCGGTTTCCCCCCACAGTCCAAAAACATGCTGAGGCTAATTGGAGTAGCTAAATTTACCGTAGGTGTGCATGTGTGAGTGAATGGTGTGTGAGTGTGAGCTGTGATGGGCTGGCCCCCCATCCTGGGTTCTTCCCTGCCTCGTGCCCATTGATTCCGGGATAGACTCCGGACCCCCTGTGACCCAGTAGGATAAGCGGTTTGGACAATGGATGGATGGAAATAGCATACAGATTAAGCACCTGTACTGTGCTATCTGCTTATAGTAGCTGTCCATTGTAGATACATCACTGTATGCATACTGTATTAAGAGCTAGATAAGGACAGTGGGTCATTATATGGCTTGCAGTCCTGCTCATTTTCCTGCACCCGTTACACTAAGTGATACACCCACTAATGTCCTCTTTCATCCACTTTCAGGCATCTCTTGATCAGTGTATATTACTTACTATGGACCTTGGACATACATGCGATTGGACACACACACACACACACACACACTTACACTAATTACCTAATCAACCATCTGTGCAAGCAAGTAAACATGTACCATCTATATAAGTATTGTACATAGCATAGAGAGTGTCCAATCTATATTAAAGGTGACTCGAAAGAAGTCAGACTTTAGTAAAGACTGTAAATTTCTCAGCCATAACATAAGCCGTAAATAATTACCAAATGAGTCATCCCCTTTCGGAAACATTTATTGATATTCTTTCATAACACACAGACATGAGTTTTTTTTCAACTGTCAGCATCCGATCCAAACGGGATTCCCATTTCCTTTCTGTGGGATCCAACAGAACACGGGCTGACCATCAGTCAACATGTCTTCAACCATGCAGGACAGGACCCAGTCCAGGCCAAACCTCACGGTGCTGGTGTTAATAAAAAAAATGTAAGGAACATGCAGCTGCAGCTCACACACAAACACAGTCCACAGCATCCAGAAAAAGGTCAGGCCTTTTTCTTCTTTAGCTGACTCCGCCCAGACCTCGCCCCCTTTCTGGGCGCCTCGCACTATGCCTTTGAACTGGCCCTGCAGCTTGGCCCGTTTCCTGTTTCCCAATGCAAGTCATAAGATTCACCCGTAAATGATATTTTGAATCGGAACGATATTTATTACTATTGTTTAGATTAAATATATAACGGTTTAATGATTGAATATAACTTGATATTGTTGTTTGTGTTGTTTAGTTTGAGGTTCTAGTTTCTGTCTTTATCCGCTTTCGTTTCAGTAGGCAGCTGGTTCATCCCAGGCTCAGGGTCTCTCTGCTCTTCATCAAACCCACACCCCCAGTTTGGGAGCACCCTCTCCCTCTCCTCCCCCCACGGCTGTGACTGTTACTCCTCCTTGAGGAGTAACTGCTCCGCCCCCTATCCCAGCCCCTATACCCACAGGAGTGCATCACCCAGTGAGCCGCCGCCCTGCCTGTCCCCTCACACAAGCACACACTGAAATCATGGTCCTAAGCTCTCTGTGTGGGTCACCACGATAGTACAGCACACCGACGATTACCCTCTGACTGAATCAGAATCAGCTTTATTTGGCCAAGTATGTTCACACATATTGGGAATAGTTAGACATTTAATCAAAATAATTAAGACAAGACATAAACATACAGTTCTGTTGATATGCGACGCATATAACCTCTGCATTCACAGCACTGCTTCAGTTATCGAAGAGCAAATTTCCAAAACTCACTCAGTCCGATAACCTAAAGTAATAAGTCATAATCCTCTTCATACGTTGCAGTAATGGGAATGAAATCTCACTCAGTGTTTATGTAATGGAGCAATGGAATTTCGTGAAATTTCCAAAAGTCCACAGAAATATTTAGAAAAACATTCCTGCAGACTGAGTTTTTGATATTTGCTTTTCAATTAACACAATTTTCTTCAGTCTGAGGTTTAACAGAATTCAGCCATATGCTGTTCAAAAAAAACTACACAGAACAAAAACAGAATGGACTTTACATCTGTCTGAAAGGAAAGTTGACACAGGCTGCAGCAGTGAACAAATCAATCAATGTATTAAAGTTAGGCATTAAGTAACTGGAGGCAGTATATACATAACATGATAACATGCCTTTTCTGTATTGACCATATTAAGGACGCTGTAACACTGCCCACCACATACCTGCTTCATTTATTGTTTTATACTTGCAGCTGCTTATTCAGACAGCTCGTCTACCTGTCTGTCCATGTTGCCCTCCCATGACAACTGGTCCAGCCTACAGGTGCCGTCCCATTCCGGCATGTTACCCATGAGTCATAGCGGCACCTCCGGGAGCAGCTCCAGGTGAGCCCGTGCCTCCCCTCCCCCACCTGTCCCCATGCTGAGTCTCGGGCCCCCGTCTTCCCTCTTGTTCTCGCCTATACCCACATCCTGGCCTGTGTCTGCATCGTCTCACCTCGTTAACAGGACTTTCGCCTTCTTCTGTCCTGATCCATTCAGGCCCATCATTCTGGGACATGCTTTGATTTATTTCGCCATAGTTACTCTTTGTTTTCCTTTGTACTTTGCACTCTACAAGTAAAATGAATAAAAAATAGGCATTATTTTGATATTGTTTTAGTACAGTGACACTAGTATATTTGTTGTTGTTTCCAGGCAACACTGCATGCTGATTTAACGTCTTTCCTTAATCTCCACCCCATTGCTCACACACAGCCAGTATCCCAGTTTGTGGTCAATGAGCTCCTCCTCACTCACCCCAGTCTCCTAGTCCAGTGGAATGTCCAACAGCTTGGGCTCTCAGTTCCTGCGTGTCATGCCCGGCTCGTCCGCTCCTCCTGTGTGCCACGCCCCCTGATTACCCACGTGTTTTCTCCCGATTTGTACCCAGCTGTATCTAGTTAATTTGCTCAGTCCTGTGTATTTCAGTCCGTGTCTTACCTGAGTCCAGTGTCTGTCATTGATGTTTGTATGCGTGAGATGTTTCCCCGTCCGCGCTTCCTAATTAAACTCCCGTTTTTGCCTGTCCGCTTGCTCCTTGCACGCCTTGCCCGCACGATCGCCTGCCTGCTTGTACCCGATCGTGACACTGCGCAGCTCTACAACTCATTACCCAGGGCTCTCGCACCCGGCCACAGTGCCCCTCTCAGGCTCCCCGCTGTATGACAGCACTGCCCCATCGGAAGTTCATGAAGCCTCACAGTACGACGCCTCTCCCCACGCGCGCTTAGCCACCACCGGGACTCCCATCACTCCTCCTTCCCTGTAGGGCGGCGCACTTCCATTATTATTACAGTTTCTACTGTCACTCTGTTGCTTTTCCTGGTGCTGGACTTTTGACAGATAAATACATTATTTGTTGCATTCAGTGACAAAAGATTGGTCTGTTTAACACCCTCAGTCTCCACCCTATGAGCCCCTTGTTGGCGGCAGAATCAGGAAGATGTCGGAGAAAGCAGAGGTAAAGTGAATAGTCACCTCGACAATAATGTGGAAACCGCTAATGGTGATCATGCCTGTGTGGGTGAAATGGATCACCACAGTATAAGCGGATGATGATTATAGACGATTTTTCCCTTTTTCTTTATGTCTGTTTACCATCTAATAGGCATTTTTTTTCTTTGGGATGCGTCTAGGTCAGATACGACCAAAATATTTTTCTCATTTCAGAAGTGAAAAAAAATATTGCTCTCAGATTCTGTTCAGTTGTAGTTTTTTAAAATAATGTACCTTGATTTGTGTTTGTTTAAAATGCCATTACCTGTTGCTTACTGGGCCGCTGAAAATGTCTGGCCCAGCTAAATTTCTTGGTTTAAAAATCTGGCCCAACTACTTTCCAGACCTGGACTAGCCCTACTGAATCATACACTAATGTTATTCTGTTATGTGGGCTGTTGTGATAGGGAGATTTGCTGGATGCTGCACGACGGGTGGTGTCCCTGCTGCAGAATGCCCTGTCTGAAGCAGCACCTAGAGACAGTGAGGGTTGTTGTTATCACCTTAATATTGTATATACGCAATCTGTTATTTCTTAACTAATATAATTGTAAGGTATTCTTCTAATATATTGTGCACAGCCAACAAAAAAGAGAAAAATGCAAAACCAAAGGAAGGCTTTCTTTTCTCTTAAAAGTCTTTTTTCTAAACCAACTGAGAGTCAGTTAGAGGGGTGTTCATTATCAGTATTGTTGCTGGCATTTCTGAAAATGTGCCAATTTTAGTCAAGTGGCTACTTTTCAAATGCAGTCCCTGGCCAAGATGAAGAAAGTTCATGAAGACTACATGATAATATTAAGCACTGACATAACAAACAACATTTTTTACATGCAAAATATACAGGAAATATACACTGCAACAGGCTAGGATAGACAAATAACCAAATACACTTGCAAGCCTGACCACTTTAGACCCCAGATTAGAAAATTGGTGAATGAGCATATATTTTTTCCAAGTTTTGTTTTGCTTTCAAGTTCTCACAAATAAAAAAAAAAAAAGATTTTCCCACTATAGCCAGATCCAGTTTCTGTGGGGGGCGGGGGGGGGGGTGACAATTTGTAGTAATAACTATTTCCTGCTGAAAACCACTGGTAAACTATCCACATGTCTCTGAATATCTGTGAGTCCCGAGACCTCCATGACAGATAGATATAAGTTGCTAGTGTTGATCGGCAGGAAATCTTCTCCAAAGCCCCACCACCACCTCACACCAATCCACCCAGGGTTTACTCCAAATAAATTTGCTGGTAATACAAACCGGATCAACTTGTGGTTTGTGTCCACGTGTACTAGAGACAAAGGCCCTGGTACATTCTGCGTACAACACAGCCAAGACTTGACAACCTTTATATGATGCGCATGGAATCAACCC
The DNA here is from genome assembly GCF_023856365.1 of Brienomyrus brachyistius. Taxonomy (NCBI): domain Eukaryota; kingdom Metazoa; phylum Chordata; class Actinopteri; order Osteoglossiformes; family Mormyridae; genus Brienomyrus; species Brienomyrus brachyistius. Next base: position 18,156 of record NW_026042518.1, on the reverse strand, counting down.
TATGCATGGAGGCTGCAACTCTTCTCCACCGAACCCTGTAGCCCATTGACTGCAGCCTGCATTGACTATCCTGTAGCCTGCATTTGGTAGATCATTCTTGACAGAAGAAACCAAATTGTCAAGTTCCCTAACACAGAGCTCATACTCTTTTATTCTTCTTAAGATTGTTCTTCTTGAAACACCCATCAGTGTGGCTATGCAAGGCACAGGAAGTTGAGTATGGAGCATTTCTTTCAAACATTGTTCTTCAATCAAAATCTTGGGTCGTCTATTGGTGGCAGCGACTTCCTGTGTGACACATGGGGCTGGACGTTCCAGATGTGCCCTCACAAGGTCAAAGAGCTCTTGCAAAGCCAGGGTGATAGCAGGAGGTACTTCAATGTGATTAGACAGGGCCTGCAGAAGATACAGCTCCTGATGACAAAGGAACTCCAGGTAATCCAAATTTAGTGGAGTCGCGCTGAATCCTATTTCTATTTTATGCAGAAGACTTTCGAGAAGGTGGTATCTGAGCTGTTCACAGAACAAATTATAGTTAATGAGGTGTCAAGATCTTGTCTCTGATCCACACACTAGGCCTACCATTCAAAAGTTTTAATTATGAAAATGAAATGTTTTTGTTTTGTGAGGTGCTTGTTCATGTATGATGATGTAGTGGCTGCTCTGTTTGACCGTGGTAAACCTTTTCACAAACAATATAAGTGAAGAAGTATGACATTAGATCTAAGGACCAGAGTATAATAAAGTTAAATAAAATCCATCAAAAACACTTACTCAGTGGAGATTCCAATGTAGTAGGCAGACAACTTTATGGCTTTAATAATGAGTGTATTTAGCAGCTACAAGGACAAAAGATATTATAAACCTCTCCATTTTAATGCTAATTTAATAAACATTAACAGATAGCACTTAAGGTGGTTTCGCCTATAGTCTGCTAACACTAACCCGAGAACTAATATCTGAGGAGCGTTCTTCCCAGGATTTGAATTTATTAAATTGGCTTTGTGATGTTGTATTAAGAAATTTTATTCACAATGCAATTTACCGTACATTGGCCCATTCTTTTATATACGGTAAGACGAAGCGGGAAATTCGAGCGAGCGAGTGCTGTGCAGACGCGAGCGCGTAGAGGGGATGGGTTTTCAGCACTCGAGCACACGCACGCGCGTGGTTCGACTTTTGGCCCTAATTTAACGGCGAGCGAGTGAGTGAGTGCTGTGCAATCGCGAGCGCGTAGAGAGCATGGATTTTCTGTTTTTATGCGCACGACTTTTGGCACTAATTTAACGCCATAGAAATGTGTGTTTAAAAGGGGAGGAGATCGGGTTGCAGCGCTGGTGTGAGCGGTTTCTCCGGGCAGTTCGCTCGAGGCTAACGTGGCTTTGGGAACGTGGTGTACCCGTCACCCATGCCAGGGAAGAAATCAAAACCGAAATGCTAGGAATATGGACTTCATCTTACGTCAAGCGTTTTCCCCTCCATTGACGCCCATAAAGAAAAGGCTTAAAGTCCATATTCCTAGCATTTCGGTTTTGATTTCTTGTCAGGTAAGTCTTTATGGCCAGATACATTCGCGAGAAATTTGGTGATTTGTGGTGACTGTTTTAATACATTAAGTTGCGTTACGCATTTTCACATTAAGCGTTTTAGAATGTCCCGTGGCAGGTATCCCCTTCTATTGCCCTAGGGAGGGTTGTAACCCTCGTCTGTATATTAATAAAGAATAATCCTTCTATTCCTGTCTCATGTATCTGGACCTCCCCAGCAATTTAACGAAATTTGGTGGCAGCGGTTACAAGTGAACCCGTTTAAGTTTAGCGCTCATACTTCCGTCCATATGTTTAAGACCCACCTTGGCTGACTTAGCTGACATGTCCTGATTTCATAATCTTCAAATTTGTAATCTTTTCTCCTTCATCTAACTCCATGTTTTTAACTTCTTGTCATTTTCTTGCCGTTTGACTCATAGAAAATTATCAGACTTAAATGACACGTCAGCCTGTGCAGACAGCGATTTCAATGTTTTAATAAATTGGCCAGCAGGTGGGGGCAGTGCTCAATTTCATTAATGCCATTCAGAAAACTTTCAGGCTTTATGTCTTAATGAACAGCCTAGAAAAGGACAAAGCATTATATTACTGATGCATACAGCAGATCCCCAACTCAGGCTGTGTTGCATATTCTTAACAGTGCTACAGTATGTTCACACAGCCAGTACAAACAAACTTGCAAGATCTAGACCAGGGGTCACCAACCTTTTTAAAACGGAGAGCTACTTCACGGGTACTGAGCCATACGAAGTTTGATATCAGTTTTAAACGCCCTCCTAAACATGTCTAAACTTCATGCATGATAAACATGTTTTAAATGCTTTTTTATATTCAATTTCAAATCTATATAAATGCAAATGTGATAGATTAGAAACAGGACAAAATAAAATTTTAGATGATGTTCGCTGGTGAGTTGTGCTATTTTATAGAACAGGTCCACGGGCAACTCATGTGGTCATTGGGGGCATCCTTGGGGCACCATGTTGGTGACCCCTTATCTAGACCTACCACATCAGGTAGGAAGGTGCCTATTTCTACCAACTATTCAGACCATCAGACCCAAACCATACATTCAGTCATGCACAGGCACTCCACCAGAGGGCTCTACATTCTGTCCTACATCTGCTCACCTGTTAGACCCACACTCAGTCTCCATCCTGATTTCTACCTACTACTCGGACTATCTCACCAAAACCAGTCCTGTGGCCTGTTCTATGAAGCGGGGTTACTGGCTTATTGGGGAAACTTGTCGGATTTCTTGATCGGGACCTTCAACTGCTCTGCCATAGAGAGCATCCTAACATGCTGCCTTACGGTCTGGTATGCGGGCTGCTGGTGGCCTCCTACCGCTCTGCCATAGAGAGCATCCTAACATACGGCCTTACGGTGTGGTATTCGGGCTGCTGGTGGCCTCTATGACTTTTTTTGTAGACAGTCCATCTGTGTGGTGCTGTTTGCACGAATTGTTTTGGGAAATGCACTTACAGTTTTGCAGATGTTAAGGGTGATTCCAGAAATGCATCAAAGCAACTGAGGAACTGCAATGTCACTGTACAGTTACTTATAATGGGCGCCAATGTAATGTGTAGAGTGGCAAATAAACTGATTCACCATTTACTCTCATGTACATCACTTAAAATGCTTGTTTTAAATGCAAATGTGTGAATGTAAATCTAAGCAGTAAAGCTACAATTTACATTCTGTTTGCATGGTGGAAAGAACATTTAATCTGCCTTTTAAGTGTGATTAGAAGATCTAATGCCTGTGTGCTTGTAATAAGATGGTCGCTGGTTCAAACCCAGCCACAGCACATCTCTGCGTCCTTGAGCGAGGCCCTTAACCCCCAGCTCACTGGGCATCACTATGGGTGGCTGCCCTTCGCAGACAACTTACTCTGTTTACTCTAAAAAAAAGAGAGCAAGTTGAGAGAGAAGTTAAGACAATTTCTCCACAGGGACCAATAAAGTATCAATTATTATTACTGTATGAGAGACTGTCTAATATCAGATAGATAACAGACTCATACTGTGCTGAGCTTGTCTGAGAGAGATGATTAGCAAATGCTCTCCCACAGTATCTCAGCACTCTGTACAAAGAACTTTATATGCTCAGTATCTGCTCCTGTTTATCTAATTGTTCTCATTTTAACTGGATGTTAAGGAGTAAATTAATAAACGTCATGTAAGTGCACATTAAAATGCTTTTTCACTGTTACTTAAGTTCCCATGTGAACAGCCAATCAGATCAGCCTGATGTGTGTCTCTCTGTTTCCTCTCTGTTTCCTGCCCTTTCATCCCGACCACGACCATGATCTCTCACTTAGCAGCAGAGCAGTTTATTCTAAACAGTGGAAGCACAAAAATGTTCAGACTCTTTGGTCTTCTCATTTTCATTAGTAAGGCCCTATAATATAAATTATTTTGGGATTTTAATATTTTCATTTATCTGTATGATGTGATCAGTGGAATTTGGCCATTTAATCTGCATCATAGTTAATAGTTATTTAGATTACTATTATATGTCTTATTTGATTATGATTTTTTTTGTTTTTCTGTTTTTGCAGACACTGCACTGACTACAGATGTTGTTCAGCCCAGTCACCTGATGAGGGTTCAGCTTGGAGACAGTGTGACCCTGACATGCTTCTGTCAAGGAGAAACAACTTTTGTTACTTTGTTTAAGCAAGCTGTTGGTCGGAAGCCCCAGCCCATGGCGAAAGCACTTCTCTACGTACCTGGTGAATTTTACAAGGAATATAAAAGCATAAAACGTTACTCCTTACTGAATGCAGAGGGGAGTTTTAACCTCACTATTTCTAACGTGGAGCCGTCAGATTCTGCAGTGTATTATTGTGCTGCTGTGTTTCTTCATGAGGTCACCTTCGGGAATGGAACCTTTGTCATAATCACAGGTAAATGAGATTCCAACTATTTTCATATTTGCTTTATTATAATGTCAGTAAGATTATTCCCTGCAAAATAATTTTGACAGTTTAGTTGTTTGTCAATATAAAATTAGCAAAGATACCTTATTGTCTGCTTTGTTCCATAAATGTTTTTCTAAACATCAAACAAAAATCATTCATTATTATTATTATTATTATTATTATTATACAATTTGTTGCATTTTGCTTGCTGTCAGCCAAAAGCCTAACCTTCTCTTTATACAGATGTTAATGTTACACATTGCAGCCTCTTTAAAACAAATAACATAAAAAAATGTTTGAGTTGTTATATACAGTATAGGACTGTGCAAAAATCTTAAGCAACAAAAGAAAATTATTTTTGACGTTATTTATCTGAGCAGTCAGTGTGTATTCACTCTGAAAAAAAAAATGCATGATTTAACATATGAACTAGGGATGTGCACCATTCAGAACTGATTTGAGAATGAAATTCTCAAATACGTATCCTAAAATTCAGGATTTTGAATACATATATGAACTTGAATTTCAGTTCATTTTGTTAATCTGAATTACATTTGAATTGTGGTTGAAAACAGGTTGTGGCATTGAAATTTATATTTGAATTTAAAGAAGAAGAACGAAAAAGGGTTTGGATTCAAATTCAAGTTCATATACGTACTGTAGGTGTAGCTTTTAACTAAAATATGAACTTTAATTTAAATATGAATTATACATAAACACATTAACATTGTTATACATCATTGTTATAAAAATGTCGTTTTGTAAAGAATGAAATAATGCAACATTTGAAGTGTCACCTAAAATAATAATTATACTGTCATTTTGTGCACCATGGTGGATCTGCTCATAGGAAGAGCTGAGTGTCTCTCCTTAAAAGTCAGTGTTGGCTGCAGTGACGGCAGTTTCTAACCTAAGAAACGTCCCAAACACTTTTCCTGCATCAAAAGTCAAACTAGTCCCTATTCCTGCCATGAAAGGTTCACATAATGTCACCGATACCTGAACCAACCATGTTTATCAGAGGATGCCAACCCTTTGGCTGCAGCTTTCTCTGCACACGCTGAGAGAGTCTTCAGTGTAGCAGGAAAAGATTTCAGGCCAGAAGATTGCAAATTAAATCATGAAACCTTTGAAGATATTATGCTGAATAAATGTAATAATAATGAAAAATTAGCAATGTGTATTGGAATAAAGCATAATTGTATTTGCCATGACGTTTTGCTTTTCGCTGTAGTGCTATGGTTGAACGGAAAAACTTACTTTTGTGTGCATAAGAAAATAAATAGGAGGAACTACGAAACCAAGTAATTCCTTTTACTATGTATACTTTTTCTTTAATGTTAAAAGATAGACAAACTAGTAATGGGCAAACAGCTCTTCGGCTCTTGAATTAAATTATGCAGGTACTACAGCAAAATGCTCAAAAATACCAAAACACATCAAGAGCTAAATATGCAAAAACAATAAATACCTTCCTGTGGAAAAGGGGCAACATAAACCAAATGTAAAGTCACGAAAATCATGAAAATATAAAGTACACTTTACACACTTCATTTCTTTGAATTGAAATTAATTATATTCATCTACCTTCATACATTAATACAAGACATTATATGATTATAATGTTTGTTATTATCATATAATTTTTATTTAGGTATTATGTAGGTGCAGTTAATGTATAGTGTTACCTGATATATACTAATAAGCAGTAATACAATAAAAAGAGAGAAGAATGTCAGCTGTTCTCCAAGAAGTTACTGATTTCTTGGATGGCTAGAAGAACATCGATTCAGTTCCCAAAAATCTGTAAGAACAATTTTTGAGGATCTGTATTTTCCATTGTTATTCTCAAAGGGCTGTCATCATGACTATTTTGCTTTTCAGGTAAAGACTCCAACAGCAGGACTGTGGTACAGCAGCCTGTGTCTGACACATTGCAGCCAGGAGACTCTGTGAGCCTGCAGTGTACGATAGAGACTGGGAGCTGTGCAGGAGAACACAGTGTTTACTGGTTCAGACATGGATCAGGAGAATCCCTTCCTGGAGTCATTTACAGCCATGGAAACAGCAGTGATGAGTGTGAGAAGAGCCCTGAGGCTGGATCTCCTACACGGAGCTGCGTCTACAGCCTCCCCAAGGGGAACCTCAGCCTCTCCGATGCTGGGACTTACTACTGCGCTGTGGCCATGTGTGGGGAGATGCTGTTTGGGAACGGCACATAGCTGGATATAGATGGTAACACCCAGTGTGGGGAGATGCTGTTTGGGAACGGCACACAGCTGGATATAGATGGTAGCACCCAGTGTGGAGAGTATATCTGCTTCAAAGTTTTATTTAGCTTATTCTGCTATTAAGACATTTATTTCTTTTTTTAATGTAATGAATTTTCTAATTTAAGTGCTTAAATTAAATTACACAGATGTTAATTTAATAATTATCCATCCATCCATCCATTTTCCAAACCGCTTATCCTATTGGGTCGCGGGGGGTCCGGAGCCTAATTTAATAATTATTTCAAATATTAATATCCATCCATCCATCCATTTTCCAAACCGCTTATCCTATTGGGTCGCGGGGGGTCCGGAGCCTAATTTAATAATTATTTCAAATATTAATATAAATTGTTAAAATGCAAAATACTAGAAGTTCATGTTAAAAATGGACTATTTACAAAACAACTGCTGTAATGTGTTATCGATTTGATCTTTAACTAATGTAATGTAAGCAAATGGGAAATGTGTCTCTATATCATTATGCTGAAATCTATCTCTTTGTTACAGGCTTTCAGAAGCTGCTGGATCCTCTTCACTCTGGCTTGCTGATAGTTTTATCTTGCAGCATTATTCTGAACATTGCTCTCATTTGTATAAGATGTAAACTGACCTGTACACACTGTGCAGGTACGCTGCCCGGCTTTATGCACTCAGAAGGACAAAATGTAGATTTTAACAAATTATAGAAATATAAAATTGTTTTATGATAGATAACATTTTCATATTAAAACCACTCTTGCAGGTAATACAGTTTTAAAATCCATTATTAAATCTCACCTTATTTATATAAACCTTTTTGTACTGTAAGATTTACATTTTTGTATTATATCTTTCATATTTTGCAAAATCTATTGAAATATACATGTTGCAATAAGTTGCATATCAATAACTTTTATTACCAAGATCTCCTTTATAGCAATTTTATTATATATGATATATGAGAACAAATGACACGTATCCAAACATGCACACTTAAATTGACAGAAGTCATTTTTACTTTCATTTTTGAGACAAAAAGGATGTTGATTGCTTGAAAATTCGGAATGTTATCTGACCACGGTATGATACCGTGCGAAATTAAATAATATATTGATGTGTTATATATTTTAAACAGATGAAAAGAACAGTGATATATCAAAAGTGGAATGGTCACGCAAGCAAGTATGTAATAAATATTTCAAATTACAAATCGTCAGTAAAACAAATGAACCTCAGACTGATTTCCATCCTGGGATCAGCATTTTAAGTGCTATTTGTGAAAATAGGTAATAGCAAACCGATTTGATCCATCCAATTCTGCCATCTTTGTCTCCACAGTGCCATGACGAGGACACACTGAATTACGCTGCCCTGAACCTTAAGAAGCCAAAACCCAGGAGACAGAAGAAAGACGGGAATAATGACACTCTGTATTCTGACCTCCGCTACAGAGATTATGAATAAAGATGCTTCTCATTCATGTCAGTCACACAGAGTGTTCAGGGTGTAGCTTTAATAATGTTCAGAGGAGGGCAGGGGAGCCAGTGCTTCTGAGACTGAATCACGGGATTTTACGGAGCACCGGTGCTGAGTTTGGTGTCAGTGTGTTTGGGGCGCATTTTTACTGGAAGTGCAAATGTTCAAGCCAGACTGGGGGCTGAGGGAGGGGGAGAGGGGAGCCACAGAGATTATTTCTTCATGGCATGGGGGGGAATAAGCGGCTTTAATGTTGTGGAAAGGCTGAGTTGCTGCAATCAGTTCTTTGATGTCACACATGCTTACTTGTCTCCCTTGTGTACCATGCTGAATGGTTTGGGGCAAACGCACAGGGACTGATCGATTATATTAAACAGATGAAAGAAACTGAATGAAAATTTCAAGTGTTCTTAAATTACGTTTTTCATTTAATTGTGTGTTCTGGATGTATTTTTGAGTATATACATGTACCTGTATATGTACCTGTATATATACCTGTGTCGTTAATAACGATGTGGATAATTAAGAAAGAGGAGTTTTGTTTCTTGCTCCCTGTCTTGTTACTTGGCTCACAAACATACACACACATAGACACACACACAAACATACACAGACACACAAACACACACACACATAGACACACACACACACAAACACACATGCACACATGCACACACACACACTGCTACGGCTCTGTAAGAACACTACCATGCTCTTTTGTGTGAGTGGGGTGGGGGATGTTAAATAAGATGAAAATGACAATGGCTGTACTTTTGTTATGTCAGTTGTGTTTCTATAGTCATTGTATCATATTCCACAAGCTTTTTATTCTACAAGATGTACAAGCCAGTCAGTGTATTCAGTGGGGTGTTCAGGAGTCATTAGGTTCTGAAAAATGTCTTGCATTTAAAACATATTGTACTTTTGAATACTTAAGTATTTTTAGATGCAAATACTCCAGTACTTTAACTGAAGTAAAAAATTAACTGAAAAACTTTGAGTATTATTTGACGAGGAGTATCTATACTTAACTCAAGTAGTGAAGTTGTGTACTTTGTCCACCTCTGTCCAAAAGTGACATACAGCTGTAAGCTGTTTGGGTTTGTTTGTCTGCTGAGTGCTTCTCTGCAGTGCTGCAGATGTTTCCACTGGTTAGATGCAGCTCAGGAAGACTGACCCACTGACTGCACTGTGCTGGACTCACTTTGCAAAGAGTAAAAACCACACAGACAGAACAATATCTGCTTCTTGTAAGACCCTGTTTCCTCTCTACCTCACCCAGGTCACGCTTTCAAGTATTCAGCCTAAGTTATTTTATCCAAACAAGCCACCATTATTATTCATGCAGCTGGACATTTGACTGGAGCACATGATTGCTACATATCACTACTGTACATGGAACGGAATGTACAGTTTTCACAACAGAACTTTAGAAAAGCAAAATTCTCATCAGTCCACATCTCTAACCACCACACATCCTAGGGCTCCCATTTATAATGGTACATTTTTGTTTTATTCACATTCTTTTTCATCACACAGATAAACACCATCCATTAATCTTACAGCATGTATCCTGGTCAGGGTGATGGGGACGACACCACCTATATCGAGTGTGATTTAAGGCCAAGACCTTAAAAGGGAGAGTCAAGACTGAGGCTTGTTACAAGAGCAGTGGGGCACAAAACAACAAACAACATCATTATGAATGTAAAAGAAATGGATGTATATATAAATATAGGGTAATAATAGAAACAAAAAATAAGAATATATTACATACAGAGGAATATTATAGGAATATTAAAATTAACTTATACACAATCCTTAACTTATACACAATCCTATTGCATGTAACATTATTGCTCATGTGCCAGATATTAGCCTCCCAAAGGAAGCTGCCACACAGGGCATAATGCACTGGCTCAATGCAACACTGCACATCAGTGAATAAGGAGGAACAATATTGCAGATCAGCAGCAGATAGAAACTGTATCAGAAGACAGTGAACAGGGGAAAAGTTCAATGAGCAGAGTGCAGATTATAAAGCCTGACTGCTGTGGGGCCCAATGACCTGCGGTACCGTTCTGTCACACGCCGGGTGTCTGAGTCTCTTACTGAAGGAGCTGCCCTTACGGGCCTCCATAGTCTGCTGGGGGGGTGAGAGGTGTCACATAAAATTGATGACAGCCTTGTTATCAGCCTGCTCTCATCCATCTACTCTACAGTGCCAAGGGACGCTCCTCCCTGATGATGAGAGGAGTCTAAGCATGTGGACATTTGGGATAATGTGAGTTCAGAACTGGATGGTCAGCTGTACGACTTCCAGTCTGTAGGCAGACTCATCACCTTCAGTTATGATGGCAAACACAGTAGTATCACCTGCAAAATTCAGGATCTTCACTGGAGCAGCAGTGATTTGTGTAGAAATTGAAGAGAAGAGGGAGAGCACAGAGCCTGGAGGAGCTCAGTGCTGAGGGTCAGCGTGTCTGATGTGTGCTGTAAGCATACAGATGTCCTGCATTTGTGGAACATTTTGTTTGTGCTGCTGTTTATATGTGTTGTTGACGCTGCAGTCAGTAATTTTCCACTAGCAGTCTCACCTCTGCATTTTACAGGAAGACTGACCGACTGAGAGCAGGGTGTTTGTGTCTCTCTTCTCAGTGAGCGAAAACCACACAACCATCAGGTCCTCAGCTCAGGCCCACTGCTTCACTAGAAAAACCACAAAGGGTATTTTTATCTAAAAGTGGGTGAGCAAGTGAGATGTTATTGACAGCATGAATTTGTCTACTAACATTTTAAATTCAAACCTAAAAAGCAGTATGTCCAGGATGTCAGTAATTACATTTAGTCAGTATGAACAATTTGGGTGCAATAATATAGAATAATGTAGAATTTTGCATAATTCAGTTAATACCAGTAAGATACCGATCATTAACACTATAAGGTCATGTTGCTGAATCTCATTGTTAAAGTTAAATGAATCTACGCATTTTTATACACACAAGACTGTGCTTAGTTCATCTTTCAGTCAAAATCACACAGTGAGGCAAATCTGACCATCTTAATTGTTTTTGCTTGTGTGGAATGGCATCCCATGCAGGCCTGTGCTCTGTGCTTCCTGGGACAGGTCCCACCCTCTCCAGACCCCGATGAGAATTAGTAGTCGCTGGATAAAAGATTGACAAAAGATAAAAATACAAAAGTCATTCTTGCTGTCTAACCTCTGATTACTGCATGACATTTCTGATTTCTGATAACTGATAAGTAGAAAATATGTTTAGTCTCTTGCTTGGTGGTAAGAAAAAAGGAGAACCACAAAGAGCACAGTCATTTTCAAGGTTATTTCTCACTGGTCAGTGTGAAAGGCTGCGTCATTAATATAACGCCGGGCTCAGCACAGTGACTGCACCTGCGCTGCACTGTAGAACACAAGCCAGGCTGCAGACCATCAGCCCTGAAAGTTAAAACAGGACTCGTATGTGTGTCATGTGGTGTTTAATAAAAATTTACAGGACAGAACATAGTGGATTCAGTTTCCTTTGCTCTTACACTCCCAGTCCAAAGTGTGGCCACGACTGCTGTCAATGCATCTGTCTCTTTTTTCACCTTAATTTTTCACCTGTGTTATTCACCTTAATATCAAAAGGCTCCAAAGCAGTACAGTAATGCAGAACAAATATTGTAACTAACAAGGAAGTGGGGAGGTAATGGACAGAAGTGTTGGTTTTTGGTAACTCCACTCCTCTGACCTCCACTGTAATTTTAGGTTCCTTGGAACAATATTGTAAACCAGTCATCACACATCACACACATAAAGTCGACACCAACCTTAAGTTTGACACTCAGATAAGGTTAGTTGTCAAGTCAAGCTTTTTACAATTGAGGCAGTTGGCCAAAATAAAGCCAATTCTTTCTAGGCAGCACTTTGAGACAGTAATCCACTCTTTTGTCACTACTAGTTTGGACCACTGTAACGCCCTCTATGTTGGGGTTAGAGGCTCCACTATTGTTCACCTCCAGAAGGTTCAAAATGCTGCCGCACATGGAAATATGAGCATGTCTCCCCCATTTTAGCCTCACTCCACTGGCTGCCCGTACATTTTAGGATTCATTTTAAAATTCTGTTATTTGCTTTTAAAGCCCTCAGTGGTCTTGCTCCATCTGACCTCTGTGAGCTGCTTCACCCTTACACCCCCACCCGCTCTCTCAGGTCAGCTGATCAGCTGTTCCTGACGGTTCCTAAGACTCAGCGTGAGCTTAGAGGGGATCGAGCCTTTGCAGTCGCAGCTCCTAAAATGTGGAATGACTTGCCTTTTCACATTAGAGAGGAATCCCCTCTGTCCGTTTTTAAATCTCTTCTAATCTCTTCTCCTTCACCTTTGACACATTGTGAGATGTTAATTTTAATAGTAAATCTTATTTTAATCTTAGCCTTTTCTTTATTAATTAATTGATTTTTTTAAATTTTTATTAATGGCCTTTTACTCACATTGAATGTTTTGGTTTTTATTAAATTTCTTTTACTTCGTTTTTAAGTGTGTGAATGTTTTTATTTATTCCTTTGTGCAGCACTTTGGTCCATAAGGTTGTTTAAAGTGCTTTTCAAATAAAGAGCTGGATTGGATTACATTGGAAGATGGCTCAACAAATCTCTTTCACAGAATGTAAAATTCGACAGAGGGCGCAAGGTGACATTCTGTCAGGGGCCCAGAATTTTTAGCTACACCTCTGTGTTACTGTGTTTTTTTTGTTCTAGCCATCAATAACTCTGGAGTTGCTATATCGCCACCTGGTGGTGAAAAGATCAGACAAAAATATGTACACATGTTACCAACAGTTTGAAATTGAAGTGCAGAGTTAACAGGTTTAATTAATCGTCCCCACGGATGCCAGTCATGAAATTTGAGAATTGCAAATTAAAACACAGGAAAAAATCAGGAACACTACAAGATAAAATATTTAGCAAACACTCAATGTGCATCCAGGGTGACAAGGGACAACTGGAGGATGATATGACAATCTGACAGTGACATTCACAGCACTTTATATGTTGCCAAAAACAGAAAAGGGGATTAAAATCAAGAATCAGAAATCATGTATGAGGGTGGGGCTGCTTGGTGGTGCAGTGATTAGCACTGTTACCTCCCACCACTGGGACTCAGGTTCGAGTCTCCGCCTGGGTCACATGTGTGGGGAGTTTGCATGTTCTCTCTTGCTAAATTGGCCGTAGGAGTGCATGTGTGTGTGAATGGTGTGTGAATGTGCCTTGCAATGAGCTGCCCCCCCGTCCTGGGTTGTTCCCTGCCTCGTGCACAGATCCTGCCAGGATAGGCTCTGGACCCCCCGCGACCCAGTAGCATAAGCGGTTTAGACAATGGATGGATGTATGAGGGTGAGTCACAATGACGACAGCTGCTCTGTTGACTTGGTCCCAGGAGTCGTCAGCGTTGGTCTGCCGGGGCCCCCGTCCTGTCTGTGGAAGCACCCGTCTTGTTGGCTGTTCTCTCTGCCTGGGCCCCCTCTCCTGCTGCCTCACGTTTGGGTTGAAGTGGCTCCCCAGTGCTTCTGTAAAGCTCTTTGTGTATCTTAGAAAAGGGCTGTATAAATGTAACATTCATTCATTTATTCAAGGTCCCAGCCAGAAGAGTGCAGTACTACACTGTCCCCCACAGCCTGAATCAGCTGGATGTTATAGGATTAAGACACTTCCTGCATTAGGCCATTTACCCTCAGTGTATTTCCATACCCTGACAGGATGGATGACAATACTATGGCCCTAATTTTCAATACACAGTTTTCACAGGAGTCTCACCCTCATCCACATTCTCTGCATTCCTTATCTCATGCTTCTTTGCCACCCGCATCTCCTCTGCCTGCTTTGTCTCATTTTCCCACAATTGAAACACCGTCCAATTTGTCTCTGTTTTAGTTCTACCACATTAGTCCCTGAGCAACCAGTCTGATCCCGTTCCTCTAATTTCAGACGCATCTGGCTTATCTGATTGGGACTGAAGCTGCTGTTACTAGGAAAACCACATTCGTCCCACTGGGGCAGGTCTGACACCGCGTCCTTCCCATATGTCTCCCATAATTGTTGTACAGAATTTCAGCTGGAGTTCTTTCCCAGAAGCAAGTAATTTCACTTTAGCACCTGTTCAGTAAAAGTCAAGTAGGTCTTTAATGTTATTTTTAACTTTACACAGTTGAGTATAGTACAGTTACAAAAGAAACTGTTTCCCTCGGACCAAGGTGCTACTTAAATTAACAGAAGACTAACACATACCAACCTAGCAACATACTGTATGGTGCATAATGAGCAAAAACTGTGCAAACATTGCAGGACAGTGCAAAAAGAGAGGACAACTGACACCAACGAGCACAAACAGCACAGTAAACCCAGTACTGAGAAGGCGCAGTTTGGTTGTCCAATGAGGTAGCAATAAAAATAAATAAAAGTAACTGTAAACATGGCGACAATAAGATAAAAAATAGTAGTTAAATAATAAAGTGTGTTAATGAGTGTATGTGTGTGTGGTATCAGATTAGTCCCTGAGAGTTCAGTAGTCTGACGGCATGGGGGATAAAGCTGTTTGAGTCTGGCTGTAAAGGCCCGAATGCTCCGGGACCTATTTCCAGAAGGCAGGAGGGTGAAACGATAATGTGAGGGGTGGGTGGGGTCATCCACAATGGTGGTGGCTTTGCGGATGCAGTGTGTGGTGTGAATATCTGTGATGGAGGGGAGAGATATGTTAGGGTTATCTTCTTCTGAAGATGCGCTGGAAACAAACCAGTCTCTGAACACAGAACAACGCAGACAGCTGTGATGACGTTTTACTTGCTGCAAGGTGTAGGGAATCCACTTGCAGAGTCTCCGCAGTTTCAGCAAAATGATGGTTTATTGAACAGCAAAAATAATACAATGTAATACAGTGTAGAGACACACCGGGTACTGAAAGGCAGCTCAGATACAAATTGAAGACAGTTCTTCACCCCCCTTTATACCCAAAAAGGCCCTCCCCACCAAGGTGTTGTGTGTAGGTGTTGTGAGTGAATTTACATATAAAGAGTGACCCCCTGGAGTGTGAGGATCCTGAGACAGGGACGGGACAGGACAGGGTGGAGACTTTTATGATCATTGTAATTCAATTCTTATCACCTTATCTTATCCTTATCACCATAGTGGTGCCAACTGGAACCCCCATTCTCTCCCTGGCTTCCCCCATGATCATAAATTCCTAACATTGTCTGCATTCAAATGATCAACCAAGAACCTTGGGACATTTTTACCACTTTTCCTTACAAAGGGAAGCCCGGTCCTGACCTCGAGGTGTCAGCCTCTCAGTCGAACTCAGCCAACTTCGAAAGAGTAACTCCCCTCGCAGTGTCTTTTATTGAGGTACACAAACAGGATATGCAACTGACATTGAACATTGTTTGTCACCATATATGGGGTGGAAATATTCAAGCGACAGTTCTTGAGACGTGTTATTGCTCAATTAAGATCAAGCTGCGGCAGGGTGTTGTTTCTAAGCGTCTAGCAAAATGATGATAAAAAAAGTACATATTTCTCTAACACGATACTCCCAATGATTTTCTCACCTGTCATCACTATCTGTTGTAGGGACTTGTGATCTGAGGCGACACAGTTCTCAAAGCAGACCGTGATGCAGCTGCTCAGGGTGCTTTCAACAGTTCCCCAATAGAGTGTGAGAATGGGAGATGGGCTTTTCTGAGCTTCCGTGGAGAGTAGAGGTGCTGCTGTGCTTTCCTTACTATGGAGCTGATGTTGAAGGACCTGGTGAGATTCTCCGCCAGATGGACAACAAGGAATCTGGTACTCTCTACGATCTCCACAGATGAGCCATCGATGTGCAGCAGAGAGTGGTCACTCTGTGTTTTGTGTTCTTCTAACGTCAACAACCATCTCTTTGGTCAACATTCAGAGACAGGTTGTTGGCTCTGCAGCAGTCCGATAGTCATCACACTTCCTCTTTGTATGCTGAGTCACCGTTTTTATTGATGAGACCCACAACAGTCTTGTCATCTGCCTGATGTTGATGATGGAATTCGAAATGTGCATTGCTGCTCAGTTGTGAGTCATCGGAGTTAACAGCAGTGGGCTGAGCATAAAGTCCTGGGTTCCTGCTACAGCGTCTGAGCAGTTGCCTTCGTCGCCCATAGCTCCTGCGCAGCCCGAGCAGCCGCCTCCGCTGCCCCCTGCGGCCCCAGAGCCCGAGCAGCCGCCGCCTGCTTTGCCCGTAGCTCCTGAGCAGCCGCCTCCGCTGCCCCCTGCGGCCCCAGAGCCCACGCCCGAGGCGCTCCCTCCGCCTCAAATGACTGTGCCCCCTGGGGCTCTTGTTCCTGGCCCCACTCCTGTCCCTGACCCAGCTCCAGACTTTCCTGCCCTAGTCCCCGAGGAGGTCCCGGACAGTCTGACCACCGTGTGTGCCACGCCCCCTGATTATCCACGTGTGCTTCCCTGATCGTACCCAGCTGTGTCCGATTATTTTCAATCAGTCCTGTCTATTTGAGTTCATGTCTTACTAGAGTTCAGTGTCCGTCATTGAAGTCCGTCTGCGTGAGATGTTTCCTGCACCCCGTGTTCCTAATAAATCCCCGTATCCTGCCTGCCTTGCCTGTTTCCTGCCTGTCCGCCGCTCCCGTTAAATGGCGATCGTGACACAAGGCACACGCACATCAAGTACCAATGCAGCAAATACAGATGAACAATTTAGGAGGAATACTAGTCAAAGGAAGGAAGAAAAGCAGCCCACCCTATCTCATGGTCACGGACACAAACATCAGGGAGTGTTATGAAGAAGACATCACACTTAACACCATTGGTTTTATGCAGTGAATTACACCAGAGAGAGTTTTTACATTCTAGCTGTGTTACGTAACATTCCTCAGCCTTCAGGTTTTTTCCACACAATGCACGACATGCAGGGGTGCCAAACAAAACAGCGGAACTGCAGTGTAGCCAATTATTTGTTTCAGTAGTTTTAAGAAAACTAGAACATAAAATGTTTGTTTTACTTAGTCCACAAAAGAGTTTTTACCTATCTTAGTGTATTTTACATCACATACACTCTCGGTCCGTTGTGGAGTCCATCCCACTGTAGTTGGAGAATGCTGCCATCAGTCGCTTGGTGTAGCACTCGCAGGATTTACCAGGCTCCTGTTTAAACTGATGCATCATGCCCCAGTCCATGCGCAGGAGGACCAGTCTCTGAAGGGCTGTCGCATGGTGAGGCCTGTTCTGCCTGGGGTCCAGCAGGTCACTGGCAATGTCCTTCAACTCACAGTGGGCTTGCGTTCATAGTGGGGTACCGCAGGGTTCGATTTTAGGACCACTATTGTTCCTAATTTACATAAATGATATGGATACCAATATATACAGTAAACTGGTGAAATTTGCAGATGACACCAAGGTGGGTGGTGTAGCAGATACTGAATTAGTGGCTCAGCAGCTACAGCGGGATCTTGATTTAATTAGTGACTGGGCCGATACCTGGCAGATGAAATTTAACGTCGATAAATATAAGGTACTCCATCTAGGGAGCAGAAATATAAAGTACAGGTATTTCATGGGTGTCACTGAAATAAAGGTAGCTGATCATGAGAAAGACCTTGGTGTGTATGTTGATGCTTCCATGTCCCATTCTCGCCAGTGTGGGGAAGCAATAAAAAAGGCCAATAGGATGTTGGGGTATATCTCCAGGTGTGTGGAGTTTAAGTCAAGGGAGGTAATGCTAAGATTATACAATTCCTTGGTGAGACCTCACCTAGAATATTGTGTGCAGGTTTGGTCACCATATCTTAAAAAGGACATTGTGGCCTTAGAAAAGGTGCAGCGTAGGGCCACAAAAATGATTCCTGGTCTTAGAGGAATGTCATACGAGGAACGGTTACTTGAGCTAAATCTGTTCAGTCTCAAGCAAAGGAGATTGAG